>NC_133618.1:648930236-649230236 GCF_048593235.1 Sminthopsis crassicaudata
TCATACAAAATATATTTCCATATTAGGTATATCACAAAAAATTGGAAAATTATATTTCAATGTGCTTGTTCCTCCTTTTTTTCTAAAACCATCACATTTCTCATTTCTTATAGTTCAGTTTTCTATCATATTCACATATCACAACTTGCTCAGTCATTCCAATTGATGAGCATCCCTTAATTTCCTTTTTTTTTTTTTTTTTTTGCCACCACAGAAAGAGCTGCTACAAATATTTTAGTACATATCCATCCATTTCCTTTTTCTTTGAAATCTTTGTTGACAGACTTAGTAGTAGTATTTTTAAACCCAAAGAATACACAAAGTTAGACAGCCCTTTGGGCACAGTTCCAGTTCGTTCTTGAGAATGGTAGGTCCAGACAAATACTCCAAGCACAGCACATTAACGTATCTATTTTCTTTTCATTTCTTTGGATCATATTTACCTATAGAGAAATGACTCTCATTTTCATAGATTTGAAGTAGGTAAGCTGATAGCAGGTGGAATAGAAGGACTCAGAAAAGGCCTTTTAGGAAGAAATATTTGAACTGAGCTTGAAAGAAAGCTAGGCACACAACAAAAATGTTGGCTAAAATATTTAAAGACTTTCAGTTTCCATTTCCTCAGTAACTTTATTGAAAAATCATGTATTGGGGGGCGGAGCCAAGATGGCGGAGAAGAAACACACGACTCAGTGAACGTCCTCACTCCCTCACAACCAATTAGATAAATTAAGTCTCAGAATTAGCTCAGGACTGATAGATACCACAAGGACTGGAAGCACGACTTAGCAGCTGAAGAGAATCTGGAGTTTCAACAGGAAAGGTCAGTTCTCAGGGGAGGAATAAGAGAGACCAGCACAGACGGTGGGGTAGGGGCACACTGCGCCCATTGCGCTGGGAAGGGCTCTGGGATCAGAGAAGCCACTGAGGTAAAGGAATCTGGCACAGGCTGTTAGCTCTTCTCTGCTAATTATTTAGCAGTTCAGAAGAGAAAGCCAAAATATTTTAAAACTCAGATTAGATTTTCCCCGATCCTGGGGGTGACTCAGCAGACTCGGCAACAGGGGGTGTGGCCTCAGCTACCACCTGAGAATAGTTAAGAGATTGACAAGTGGGTGGATACGGCCCAAGGCAACACACACTGCCTAGTTTAGCTGGAGGGAGTGGAACTCAGCTCCAGGAAGTCCCAGAGAAGCGGAACCTTTGAACTAGGGACCGCGGTTTCTGGCAGACACTTCCAGTTTGAGCACAGGGGCTTCTCACGTCACCTGCTGCAGACATCCACTCCCCACCCGGACACATAGGCTGGGCTTCGTGCTGTCTTCACTATTCTACGCCCTCGAAGCACAGTAGTGATAATCACCTCTGAGGCACTTCCAGGGAGGGGGTGGGGAACTCTCTCCCAGAGCTCTATCTTAGCTCAGGCGCAGGGGCCGCTGCATCCATCCAGTCTGGGAGGAAGCTGGTAAAGAAGTAAATAATTTCCTACCCCAGGGACAGACCCCAAAACATTTTTTTAAATATGAGCAAAAAAGCTAGAAAAACTATAGATTCCTTCTATACAGAGAAAGAGCGGGTATCCAACCCCGAGGAAGTTGACAGCAGAGAATCAGCAGATAACAACCTAAAGGGGAACGATTCCTGCCCCCCATCACATAACTCTCTCCTAGAAGAAGCTCGTAAAAAATTGAGGGAGATCGAAGAAAAATGGGGAAAGGAAAGGGAAGCTATGATAGAGAACAACAACGTCCTGAAATTGGAGTTGGAAAAAATAAAGAATTCACAGGAGATGCAGGGAAACAAAATTAGTGAATTAGAAAAGGTTAAAAAAAACACAGGAAAGTAGGATTTCTGAATTGGAAAAGATAAAAAAGTCTCAAGAAAATAGAATTTCTGAATTGGAAAAAGAAAATAATTCTCAAAAAAAAAAAATTAGGGAAATGGAAAAAAATTCAATAGAGCAAAATAATTCATTTAAAAACGAAATTGGGCATTTACAAAAAGAACTAAAAACTGTGAAAGAAGAAAATAACTCCTTAAAAGTCAGGATGGAACAAATAGAAATGAATGATTCACAGAGAACCCAAGAATCAGTCAAAAAAACAAAAAAAATGAGAAGCTGGAGAACAACGTCAAATACTTACTGGGAAAATCTATAGACCTGGAAAATAGATCTAGGAGAGATAATCTGCGGATTATTGGACTTCCAGAAAACTATGACCAAAAAAAGAGCCTAGATTCTATTTTACAGGAAATTATCAAAGAGAACTGTCCAGAGATAATAGAAACAGAAGGGAAAGTAGATGTGGAAAGAATTCATCGAACTCCTTCTGAAATAGACCCTAAAAAAAGAACACCACGGAATATTGTGGCTAAGCTGCAGAATTACCACACAAAGGAGAAAATCCTGCAAGCAGCTAGAAAAAAACAATTTAAATACCAAGGTGCCACAATAAGGGTCACCCAAGATCTGGCTGCCTCCACATTAAAAGATTGAAGGGCCTGGAACCTGATATTCCGTAAGGCAAAAGATCAAGGACTGCAACCAAGAATGAACTACCCAGCTAAGTTTAGCATCTTTTTCCATGGAAGAAGATGGTCATTCAATGAAAAAGAGGAATTCTATATGTTTCTAAGAAAAAAACCAGACTTAAACAAAAAATTTGATCTACATCCACAAGACTGAAGAGAAACAGAAAAAGGTACACAGAACCCTTGAGAACTGTAACTCTGTTGTGGGTATATAAAAAATACTCAAGGATAATTTGATTTTACTGATATAAAAGAAAAAAAGGGGGGGGTGGTAAAGGGAAGGAGGTCGGTTCAGAAAAAGGGGAAGGAGTGATAAAAAGAGGGAAACTACATCCCAGGAAGAGACATAGAAAATACACCATATCTGAGGGAACTTAGTGAGGGGGAGAATCATTGTGTGAATCTTACTCTCATCAGAAGAGGCTCAAAGAGTAAATAATTAACATATTTGTTTTTCAGAGAATTTTCTCTCACCTCATTAAAAGGGGGGAGAGGAAAAGGGAAAAGGAAAAGGGGAATAAGTGAAGGGACTTGGAGGGAGGGGGGAGGGATCCTAAAAAAAAAAAAAATAAAAAAAAAAAAAAAAAGAGGGAGGGTTGCGCGTCACAAGGGGGGTCTGTAAATTAAATATCGGGGAGGGGGATCAGGGGGGTCAAGGGAAAAAAGCATAATCTGGGGATAATACGATGGCAGGAAATACAGAATTAGTAATTTTAACTGTAAATGTAAATGGGATGAACGATCCCATCAAACGGAGACGGATAGCAGATTGGATCAAAAAGCAGAACCCTACAATATGTTGCCTACAGGAAACACACTTAAAGCAGGGAGATACATACAGAGTAAAGGTAAAAGGTTGGAACAGAGCCTATTATGCTTCAGGTAAAGCCAAAAAAGCAGGGGTAGCTATCCTTATCTCAGATCAAGCAACAGCAGAAGTAGATCTTGTTAAAAAAGATAAGGAAGGAAACTATATCCTGCTGAAAGGTAGCATAAATAATGAAGCCATATCAATACTAAACATATATGCACCAAGTGGTATAGCATCTAACTTTCTAAAGGAAAAGTTAAGAGAACTGCAAGAAGAAATAGACAGTAAAACTATAATAGTGGGAGATCTCAACCTTGCACTCTCAGATTTAGACAAATCAAACCACAAAACAAACAAGAAAGAAATTAAAAAAGTAAATAGAACATTAGAAAAACTAGGTATGATAGACCTTTGGAGAAAACTGAATGGCAATAGGAAGGAATACACTTTCTTCTCAGCAGTTCATGGATCCTATACAAAAATTGACCATATATTAGGACATAAAGATCTCAAAATTAAATGTAGGAAGGCAGAAATAATAAATGCCTTCTTCTCAGATCACAATGCAATAAAAGCTACATTCAGTAAAAAGTTAGGGGTAAATAGACCAAAAAGTAATTGGAAACTGAATAATCTCATCTTAAAGAATGACTGGGTGAAAGAGCAAATTATAGAAACAATTAACAATTTCACCCAAGATAATGATAATGATGAGACATCATATCAAAATCTTTGGGATGCAGCTAAAGCAGTAATAAGGGGAAATTTTATATCTTTAGAGGCTTATTTGAAGAAAATTGAGAAAGAGAAGATTAACGAATTGGGCTTACAACTTAAAAGGCTAGAAAAAGACCAAATTATAAACCCCCAACCAAAAATTAAACTCGAAATACAAAAATTAAAAGGAGAAATCAATAAAATTGAAAGTAAAAAAACTATTGAATTAATAAATAAAACCAAGAGTTGGTTTTATGAAAAAGCCAATAAAATAGATAAACCTTTGGTAAATTTGATCAAAAAAAAGAAAGAGGAAAATCAAATTGATAGTCTTACAAATGAAAAGGGGGATCTTTCCACCAATGAAGAGGAAATTAGAGAAATAATAAGGAGTTACTTTGCCCAACTTTATGCCAATAAATTTGATAACTTAAGTGAAATGGATGACTTCCTCCAAAAATATAGGCTCCCTAGATTAACAGAGGAGGAGATAAATTGCTTAAATAGTCCCATTTCAGAAAAAGAAATAGAACAAGCTATTAATCAACTCCCCAGGAAAAAATCCCCAGGGCCAGATGGATTCACATGTGAATTCTACCAAACATTTAAAGAACAATTAGCCCCAATGTTATATAAATTATTTGAAAAAATAGGGGATGAAGGAGTCCTACCAAATTCCTTTTATGACACAGACATGGTACTGATACCTAAACCTGGTAGATCGAAAACTGAGAAAGAAAATTATAGACCAATCTCCTTAAAGAATATTGATGCTAAAATCTTAAATAAGATATTAGCAAAAAGACTTCAGAAAATCATCTCCAAGATAATACACTATGATCAAGTAGGATTTATTCCAGGAATGCAGGGCTGGTTTAATATTAGGAAAACTATTAATATAATTGACCATATTAATAATCAAATTAATAAGAACCATATGATCATCTCAATAGATGCAGAAAAAGCATTTGACAAAATCCAACATCCATTCCTACTAAAAACTCTTGAGAGTATAGGAATAAATGGATTATTCCTTAGAATAATCAGGAGTATATATTTAAGACCGTCAGTAAGCATAATATGCAATAGAAATAAACTGCAACCTTTCCCAGTAAGATCAGGAGTGAAACAAGGTTGCCCACTATCACCATTACTATTCAATATAGTACTAGAAACGCTAGCCTCGGCAATAAGAGCCGAGAAAGAGATTCAAGGAATTAGAGTAGGAAATGAGGAAATTAAACTATCACTTTTTGCAGATGACATGATGGTATACTTAGAGAACCCCAAAGACTCTGCTAAAAAGCTACTAGAAATAATTCAAAATTTCAGCAAAGTGGCAGGATACAAAATAAATCCACATAAATCCTTGGCATTTTTATATATCACTAACAAAATGCAACAGCAAGAGATACAAAGAGAAATTCCATTCCAAACAAATGTTGAGAGTATAAAATATTTGGGAATCCATCTACCAAAGAAAAGTCAGGAATTATATGAGAAAAATTACAAAACACTTGCCACAAAAATAAAATCAGATTTAAATAATTGGAAAGACATTCAGTGCTCTTGGATAGGCCGAGCGAATATAATAAAGATGACAATACTCCCCAAACTAATCTATTTATTTAGTGCTATACCAATCAGACTCCCAAGAAACTATTTTAATGACCTAGAAAAAATAACAACAAAATTCATATGGAAGAATAAAAGGTCAAGAATTGCAAGGGAACTAATGAAAAAAAACTCAGAGGAAGGTGGTCTAAGTGTACCTGATCTAAAGCTATATTATATAGCAGCAGTCACCAAAACCATTTGGTATTGGCTAAGAAATAGACCGGTAGATCAGTGGAACAGATTAGATACAAAGGACAAAAAAGGGTACATCTATAGCAATCTAATCTTTGACAAACCCAAAGATTCCAACATTAGGGATAAAAATTCATTATTCGGAAAAAACTGTTGGGAAAACTGGAAATTAGTATGGCAGAAATTAGATATGGATCCACACTTAACACCATATACCAAGATAAGATCAAAATGGGTCCATGATTTAGGCATAAAGAGGAAGATAATAAATAGATTAGAGGAACAGAGGATAATCTACCTCTCAGACTTGTGGAGGAGGAAGGAATTTATGACCAGAGGAGAACTAGAGATCATTATTGATCACAAAATAGAAGATTTTGATTACATCAAACTAAAAAGTTTCTGTACAAATAATACTAATGCAAACAAGATTAGAAGGGAAGTAACAAATTGGGAAAATATTTTTAAAAACAAAGGTTCTGACAAAGGTCTCATTTCCAAAATATATAGAGAACTGACCATAATTTATAAGAAACCGAACCACTCTCCAATTGATAAATGGTCAAAGGATATGAACAGACAATTCTCAGAGGAAGAAATTGAAACTATATCCACTCACATGAAAGAGTGTTCCAAATCACTACTGATCAGAGAAATGCAAATTAAGACCACTCTGAGATACCACTACACACCTGTCAGATTGGCTAAGATGACAGGAACAAATAATGACAAATGTTGGAGGGGATGTGGGGAAATTGGGACACTAATACATTGCTGGTGGAGTTGTGAAAGAATCCAGTCATTCTGGAGAGCAATCTGGAATTATGCCCAAAAAGTTATCAAACTGTGCATACCCTTTGACCCAGCAGCGCTACTACTGGGATTATATCCCAAAGAAATACTAAAGAGCGGAAAGAAACATATATGTGCCAAAATGTTTGTGGCAGCTCTTTTTGTTGTAGCTAGAAACTGGAAGATGAATGGATGTCCATCAGTTGGAGAATGGTTGGGTAAATTGTGGTATATGAAGGTTATGGAATATTATTGCTCGGTAAGAAATGACCAGCAGGAGGAATATAGAGAGGCCTGGAGAGACTTAAATCAACTGATGCTGAGTGAAATGAGCAGAACCAGAAGATCACTGTACACTTCAACAACAATACTGTATGAGGATGTATTCTGATGGAAGTGGAAATCTTCAACATAAAGAAGATCCAACTCACTTCCAGTTGATCAATGATGGACAGAGGTAGCTACACCCAGAGAAGAAACACTGGGAGGGGAATGTAAATTGTTAGCACTAATATCTGTCTGCCCAGGTTGCATGTACCTTCGGATTCTAATGTTTATTGTGCAACAAGAAAATGATATTCACACACATGTATTGTACCTAGACTATATTGTAACACATGTAAAATGTATGGTATTGCCTGTCGTCGGGGGGAGGGAATAGAGGGAGGGGGGGTAATTTGGAAAAATGAATACAAGGGATAATATTATAAAATATATATATATAATAAAAAAAAATAAAAATAAAATAAAATAAAATAAAAAAGAAAAAAAAAAAAAAGAAAAAGAAAAATCATGTATTAAGTACTTTCTGTGTGCTGGGCAGTGTGCAATAACCTTGGGAATACTCATAACATACTGAAAGGTAGATAATCTGTCTACCTGGAAAAGAAAAGAAAATAGGAATGTAGCCCTTAAGAAATGAAATTGTTTGGGGGTGATTTTTTAAGTGTATGTCCCCTTGAAATTCTTTCAACCCGATAAAGAGATTTGCCAAAAAACAAAATGTCTTATCCACTTGTTCTGTCAAGTTAAGATCAATACCAGTTTAAAGAAACAAAAACATATCTCTTTGGTAACAATGAAAAGCTAATTTTGAGGTCAGGTTAATGGGAGTCATGTTTCTTCCACTCCTTCCTTAGGTTTGGTTTCAAAACCGAAGAGCTAGGCAATCAGCACAACAGAAAAAACGGACAGCTCTGGCTTCCACAAACTCAAGAAAATGGATGTGTCCAGGAAAATCATCTCCAAGTCAGTTACCCAAAGAGAACCACCATGAGCATGATCTCCCTGAGGATGAGTTTCCACTACCAACTGCAGCCAGATCTGACTCATGGTCAGAACCAGGTAAGCCTAGTCAGAAAGGCAGCCTAAGGAGGAGCTGCTCCATATAGAGAGGAGTGTGGCTTCAACCACGAAGGCTGCTTACTCAGGATATAACATTTCCCAAAGCCTTCAGTTTGGCTCCTCTGAAACCATGAGGCCACTGACTGAACTTCAACCTTATTGCCCAGTGTCCTAGAGAAGCTCCAACCAGTGGGCATCTTCTTGGCTTCACCAGGAATCACAAGGGCCAGAGAACCATGGCGCACACACCTCCTCTTATGGAGAGGTGAAGCCCCTATTGCATCAGCAGCAGCAGGGATGGACAATAGAACAGTTGTACTCACACTATCACCCACTAACTTTTCAATGTGCTCAGGAGTTCCCATGTCAGCAGCAGCAGCCACACTCCCAGCAGCCACCAGCCCTCCTACCCTCAGGGTCACAGACTGCTACCTTCCAGGTACAGCAGCTGACTTCATTTCTTTATCAGTCACCACAGGAACATCAAAGTCCAATACAGTCACCTCCATTGATGAAGGGGGAAGAGCAGCCAAATGAATTGTTCCCTCCTTTTAACCAGCAAGAACTTCAGCTCATCAATCTATCCAAGAAAACCGTTAGGCTTGACTCTCCAATGCTTTTCCCTGATGATTATCTGCCTGCCTACCCAGGAGAACTGGATATAGATGACATTCTGAGAGATCTGCCTTTCCCTTTGGCCATGTTAAATGATTAAAAATTGAAGAATTTTGTATCTTATGGTGTGATGTAGTAATCTAATAACGTTTGTGATTCTAAAAGTCATTCTGGGATTAATAATTTCCTTCAGGTCTTATAAACTCACTTACAAAATGGAAAGAATAAAAGGATTTATTAGAAATTAGAATCTAACAGCCTCTTGTTTATAAGAAATGCTTTTGAGAAAAGTATCCTCAGAAAGAGATAAGAATAGCATTCATGAACTCAGTTGTAAATATAGACTTATTAAAAAAGAAATAGTGGAAATATATTAAAGTATTATTATGCTTAAAAGTATCAAAGACATGAGACTAATATCAGTTTGTACATATGAATTTAATTACATAATATCTAAATACTTACAGTAAATAATCATTGATTTACAGTTAATAGACAATAAAACTCTCATTGGGAAACTCGTACTGCCATTAGCTTTTACAAATTTTTGGAAGAAATATATATATATTTTTTATATATATTTTTTAATTATTATATATATATATATATTTTATAATATTATCCCTTGTATTCATTTTTCCAAATTACCTCCCCTCCCTCTATTCCCTCCCCCCGACGACAGGCAATACCATACATTTTACATGTGTTACAATATAGTCTAGGTACAATACATGTGTGTGAATATCATTTTCTTGTTGCACAATAAACATTAGAATCCGAAGGTACATGCAACCTGGGCAGACAGATATTAGTGCTAACAATTTTCATTCCCCTCCCAGTGTTTCTTCTCTGGGTGTAGCTACCTCTGTCCATCATTGATCAACTGGAAGTGAGTTGGATCTTCTTTATGTTGAAGATTTCCACTGGAAGAAATACATTAAAAATATTAATGGAATTTTAGAAAAGTTAAATATGATAGATTTCTGGAGATTACTGTGTACATTTTTCCCCCCAGGGGGAGGAGAGGGCAGGGAGGATGGGAGGTAATTAGGGTTAAGTGACTTGACCAGGATCACACATCTAGTATCAAGTGTGAGATCAGATTTGAACTCAGGTCCAAGAAGGAAAGAGAGGGAAGGAAAGAAGGAAAAGAAGAAAGAAAGGGAAGGAGGAAAAGGAAGGAGGGAAGGGAATGAAAAGAGGGAAAGGGAGAAAAGGAAGGGAGGGGATGGAGGGAGGGAGGAACTAACAAGCTTCCATGGAGACAATAATATATCTAGGATAAGATAATATAGCTAGAATAGAAATGGTAGAATGGAGTGAAAATATTTGTATCAAAATTCTCTAATAAGCATTTGGTATCCAAGACAAAATAATTATCAAAAATACATAAGGTAAAATAGTCATTTCAGAATAGGTAAATTATCAAAGGATATGAACAAACATCTTCAAGAGAACTTCAAAGTATTCAATAATTACAGGAAAAAAAGTGTTCTAAATAATAGAAATGCACATTAAACAACTGTAAATAGTAGAGACTTTTGAAGAAAATAGAAGTCAAAGAGGTTTTTGAAAATAATATATTGAAATTATTACATATGTCAAAGGAAAAGCAAAGCTATATATAATCAAGACTGATATGTGTAATGCCCATTTTCCTTTGCATGTGTTAGGTTTATAATTTCTTTTTTTAAAATTTTAAGGCAATAATAGGGGTTGAGTGACTTGACCAAGGTCATACAACTATTGTCTAGGATCTCAAGCCAGATTTAAACTCAGATCCTCCTGACTCTAGGACCAGTGCTATATCTACTGCACTGCACTACCTAGCTGCCACTATCATTTCTTTAAAAGAAGAAGAGTTTGGTTTTTTTTTTTTTTTTTCCCCTGAGGCTGGGGTTAAGTGATTTATCCAGGGTAATACAGCTAGGAAGTGTTAAGTGTCTGAGACCAGATTTGAACTTGGGTCCTCCTGAATTCAGGGCTGGTGCTCTATCCACTGCGCAACTAGCTACCACCAAGAAGAAGAAATTAGATCACCAAGACCAAAGCATTTTACTGTTGGTTGAACATAATGGAAATTTGTCTCTTCACAATTATTTACTTGGTTCCCTGAATGACATATCCACAAGTATTTTCCAAACCTTTCTCCAATGTGATAGAAGTTTCCAATTCAAGGACTCTTATGGCCATAATTTTCTTTCTTTCTTTTTTTTTTAATTATAGCTTTTTATTTACAAGATATATGCATGGGTAACTTTTCAGCATTGACAATTGCAAAACCTTTTGTTCCAATGTTTCCCCTCCTTTCCCTTGCCCCTTACCCCTTCCCCCAGATGGCAGGTTGACCAAAACATGTTAAATATGTTAAAGTATATGTGTACATGTCCAAACAGTTATTTTGCTGCACAAGAAGAATCAGACTTTGAAATAGTGTACAATTAGCCTGTGAAGGAAATAAAAAATGTATGTGGACAAAAATAGAGGGATTGGGAATGCTATGTAGTGGTTCACACTCATTTCCCAGAGTTCTTTTGCTGGGTGTAGCTGGTTCTTTTCATTACTGGACAATTGGAACTGATTTAGTTCATCTCATTGTTGAAGAGGGCCACATCCATCAGAACTGATCATCATATAGTATTGTTGTTGAAGTATATTATGATCTCCTGGTCCTGCTCATTTCACTCAGCATCAGTTCATATAAGTCTCTCCAGGCCTTTCTGTATTCATCCTGCTGGTCATTTCTGGAACATTCATGGAACAATAATATTCCACAATATTCATATACCACAATTTATCCAGCGATTTTCCAATTGATGGGCATCCACTCAGTTTCCAGTCTCTGTCCACTACAAAGAGGGCTGTATGGCCATAATTTTCAAGAGTTTATGGGTGCCCAAGATAATTGTATAAATATGTATTCATACATTGTATTTAACATATATTTCTACCAAGACTACTTGCCATCTAGGGGGAAAAAGTGGGAGAAGGAGGGGCGAAATGGGAATGCAAGGTTTTGCAAGGGTTAATGTTGACAAGTTTTTTAAAAATAAAATATTTTTAAAAAAAATGTTTATGGTTGCCTCCATGGGGGGGGAAAATCCATTTTTTAAAGTAATAGCTTATTTTTTTCCAGTTACATGTAAAGGCAATTTTAAACATTAATTTTTAATATGAAACTAAGTTTCAAATTTTCTCACTGCTTTCCCTCCTCTCTAAGACAGTAAACAATTTGATTCAGATTCAGTATGTACAATCACATAAAAAATATTTCCATATTTGTCATATGATAAAAGAAGAAACAGAACAAGAGGGGAAAAAATAAAGAATGTGAAAATAGTTTACTTCGGTTTACATTAATTACTCCATCAGTTCTTTCTCTAAGTAGCATTTTCCATCATAAGTCTTTTGGACTTGTCTTGGATCATTGTTTTGCTGAGAAGAACTGAGTTTATCAGAATTGATCACCAAACAATGTTGCTGTGACTGTATACAGTGCTCTCCTGGTTCTGCTTATTTCACATTGCATCAGTACAGTTTGTGGTCTTTCTGTTGTCCCCATCTCTTAACAACCTCTTCTCCTCCTTTGAGGTTTCCTGGATCTCTCAGTACCCTAGATCTATACATTATCTTCAGAGCTTTAAAAACAAACAAATGAACAAACAAACAAAAAAAAGCCAACAAAATAAATCTATTAACTTCCTAGTCATTCTGTATCCTTTCTTAAGGAATTCAATCCCTGGTTCTCAGTTGCCTTCCTCTCTACCCTAAGATCTGCCCATATTTTGGGGGACTTCAGTCACTGTCCTTTCAGATACCTTGGCTTCCTGGTTCATTTTCTAGGACCTTCACCCTTAGGACATTTTTATCATCTCATACAACTACTTTTTTCTTCACAATTTTGAATTCTGAAAAATCAGCCCTCTAATCATGTTCCCTACTCTGTCTCCCTCTGATCCTAAAACTATTGATTTTCCCTCATTAAAACCATCATTGACCTCCACAATTCTCAATTTCCTCTCTTTGAACCTCTATTTTAGTCATTTCTTCCATAAATACTCCTCTACCATTCAATCCCTTGATCCTGTGCTCTTTCCTTCCTTTGGTCCCAACTATTCTTCAATCTTGAATCACCTTTACCTCCATTTGAAAGTTCCAAAATGCAATAAATCTCACCCTTTCCCCCTCCATGGATAGTTCTTCCAGAAAGTTATGTCATTTAATCTCAAATGGACACTGTTGCAACTCAGAAATTCTTCTTAGATTAAACTTTTATCTCTATTCTTTTTATTTTTTTTCCGTTCCATTCAACTGACATTTATTCATGATCTAATATGTCCAATGCCTTTTTTTTTTTAATTCATTTTTCCAAATTATCCCCTCCCTCCCTCCACTCCCTCCCCCCGATGGCAGGTAATCCCATACATTTTACATGTGTTACAATATAACCTAGATACAATATATGTGTGTAAATACCTTTTTCTTGTTGCACATTAATTATTAGCTTCCGAAGGTATAAGTAACCTGGGTAGATAGACAGTAGTGCTAACAATTTACATTCGCTTCCCAGTGTTCCTTCTCTGGGTATGGTTATTTCTGTCCATCATTGATCAACTGGAAGTGAGTTGGATCTTCTTTATGTTGAAGATTTCCACTTCCATCAGAATACCTTCATACAGTATTGTTGTTGAAGTGTACAGTGATCTTCTGGTTCTGCTCATTTCACTCAGCAACAGTTGATTTAAGTCTCTCCAAGCCTCTCTGTATTCCTCCTGCTGGTCATTTCTTACAGAGCAATAATATTCCATAACCTTCATATACCATAATTTACCCAACCATTCTCCAATTGATGGACATCCATTCAACTTCCAGTTTCTAGCTACAACAAAAAGAGCTGCCACAAACATTTTGGCACATACAGGTCCCTTTCCACTCTTTAGTATTTCTTTGGGATATAATCCCAATAACAGCAATGCTGGGTCAAAGGGTATGCACAGTTTGACAACTTTTTGGGCATAGTTCCAAATTGCTCTCCAGAATGGCTGGATTCTTTCACAACTCCACCAACAATGTATCAGTGTCCCAGTTTTCCCACATCCCCTCCAACATTCATCATTATTTGTTCCTGTCATTTTAGCCAATCTGACAGGTGTGTAGTGGTATCTCAGAGTTCTCTTAATTTGCATTTCTCTGATCAGTAGTGATTTGGAACACTTTTTCATATGAGTGGAAATCTCTATTCTTTTTAGATTAAAGTTTTAACAATCTCACTCAGCTGCAACAGCAATCTCACTTAGGACTCTCACAGAAGGATTTCTATATTTTTTGTCTCTTTCTCTGCCCAAGCCATTTTTAATTCATCTCTTTCTCAACTGGGATCCTCTGAGATTGTAAAGGAAAAATTGTGGCCAGACATTCTGAGATTTCTGAAGAGACCTCTAGGTGGCACTATAGGCAGTTGTGTTGAGAAGATCAGAGTTCAAATTCAGGAATTCAGACACAAACTAATCCATGTAGCTTCCCTTGGGCAAGACATTTCAATTCTAAATCAGTTTCCTCATCTATAAAATGAGGATAATAACACTTATATCCCAGGCTTCCTATGAGGGTAAAATTGGGATAGATGGTAGAGAGATGGGGGGCAGGGGGGAGTGTAAAAGAGTGAGGGGGAGAGAAGACTCAGAGGAGGAAGAGGAGGAGGAGAAGAAAAAGGAGGAGGAGAAGAGAGAGAGAGAGAAAGAGGGTGCTTATTCCTTTATTATGTCACAGACTTAAACACTTACATGCGTCACTAGTGAAAATTACTTAGGGAGTATAGTTTTATAAACTGTACTAATTGTCTAGTTAGCATAAAGAATATTAATTTAGTTTTTTTAAATTAATAAAAAGTTTTAGTTCCAAGTTCTCCAAGTAATTATAGACATTTTGAATGAATCTTATTAAAATAAGATTCCATTTTCATCCTCCCCTTCTTTGTCTACTCGGCAATTTCATCAGTTTATTTACCCATTGCAATTATGTCTACATAATGACTTTCAAAGGGTACGTGCAACCATAAATACATGAACACTGTTCCAAATTTTTAAGTGATGCCTTGACATTTCTACTTGAATGTCTCATGGACAACTCAAATCTGATATGTCTGAAATAGAACTTTGAATATGACACTCCTCCAAACTTCTCTACTTCAAGAGGACACTGTTATCCTCTTAGCCAAGCACTTTTATCATTGCATTTATGTTTGCTTCTTACCTTTTCTTTAGTCCTCATGGCTAATTATTTGTCTGTTGTAGGGGCCATAACTAGGGTGAGATTCACTTGTAGTATCCATCTGGTAGATAATAGTATTTAGATAGACAATCTAGATATCTAAATAATTTAGATAGATAATAGAGTAATTATCTGGTAGATAAACAGAAATGATATGTCACCATTGGGGCAATTGTTTATGTATATATGAATCATTTTATTGAATAACTGTACAGAGAAGTTTAGAGACATAACCAGGTACAGATTGGAAGCAATTCTATAACTCCTTTCTCCTCTATTCTTTCTAGGAAAACATGTGTATTTTTCTTGTCTTCTATTCCCTTTGCAATGATGATGGCCTTTTGTCCCAAGAGAAAATCTCGATCCTGTCTTCAAAATTAGGTACCATCTGAGTTGGTACCTTAGGAATGTTAGTGCTCATTACCAATCAATCAAGAAGCATTTTTATTCAGAGGTTTTTAACTTGGGTTCCTTGAATTTGGAACTGAAGAAAGTACTTGGAAAATAGGACTGAAATATGATGGATTTCCTTTGTAATTCCATGTATTTGACATTGTGCTTTTGCATACAACATATATTTGCTATCCTTGACTCTTTCCTCTTCTGCCTTCCCAATATCTCTCTTATACATCCCTTTCTTACATCTGACACTGACACCACCCCTGGTGCAGGAACTTATCACCCTCAGTTGTGGACCATTGCAACAACCTGATGCTTGATCTCCCTTCTTCAAGCCTCTCTCCCTTGTCAATACACTTTCCACTCAGCTGCATATAGATTGTGTAGTCCAGGTGATATCAGATTTCCAAGGACACTTTTAGTCAAGATGGCAAAATGAGTATTAGAACAATCCAATTTTCACCAGGAGGATGGGGTGATGTAGAATCCCTCCACCAAAAAAAAAAAAAAAAAAAAAAAAAAAAAATTCTTAAATATTAAGAAAAGGAGAGAAATTATAGTAACTTCCTAGAACCTAGATCACCAAAACAAGTTGATTAAGAATTTATAGGCTACAAAAGAAGTGGTAAACCAAAGAAACCAGGGTTAGATAAGCACCGTTCATGAAAATCTCCCAGTTCTGATAATCTCAGAAGTGCTCCAGCCAGCGAATTTCAGGGTGATCCAACAGCTGAAAACCTCTCATAAGGAAGTCAAGATTAGTTAAGAACTTGGGGAACTTTGAGAACCAGACCTGAAGACCAAAGCCAACAATGCTCCTACCCAAAAGCACATGATTGTGGGTTTACTGTAGCAATCCCTGAAGAAACTAGGATACTCTCTTTCTGAGGAGAGAGACCAACCTGATACTTTGCAGTTCATTGTGCACATCAGATACCAACAAAAGAGAGGGCCAGTGGCTGGACTTCAGATGATATACATCAGCCCTAAATTGGGGACCACTGTTCCAAGTAAAAGGACAAAAGCAGAAAGACCTTCATTCTGACAAAAAGTCTCAGTTCAAAAACCAGAGCTGTATTTACAAATGAACAGAAGAACCTGGTGACAAAGATACTCTAGAGATCTGGGGATGTCTGGGACAAAAGCCTGGAGGAAGAGTGTAATGAGATTTATTAGAAAAGGAATGAAAGTCACAGGAAAGAATTAGATGAAGAATAATAAGCTTCATGAAAGAGATGTAATTCTTATTCAAAAAAGGGAATCCCTTAAAAATTATAATGGACAAAAAAAAATTAGAATGGGCTAAATTTGAACCAGAAGACAAAAAATATAAAGAAAGAATAAAACATTAAAAATAAAAGAAAATATACAATATCATCTATCAAAAACAACTGAACTACAAAACAGATCAAGAAAAGAAAACAAGAATCATTATACTACATCAAAATTAAGATTAATTTTTTTTTAATATCTGCATACTTATTTTAGGAAATCACAAATGAAAACTCCCTGAACCCATTATGAGCAAAGGCTAAAATGAAAATAGAAACAATCCACTAGGCATTTGATGAAAGAAATGCTAAAATGAAATCTCCCATTATCATAGTGCTGATCCATAGCTTCCAGTTTAAAAAAAAAAAAAAATCTGTAAGTAGCCAGAAACCCAACTTAAAAACCAAGAAACACTCAGGATCATATAAGGCCTGGCAGCTACAATCATAATGGATGGGACACTTTGGAAGAAGATATTGTAGAAAGCAAAAAAATAAAGTCATATATAATTCATCTGGTAAAACTATACATAAATCTAGTAAGAAAAATAAATCTTAAATGAAATAGAGGACTTTTAAACATTCCTGATGAAAAGAATCTCTAAAATAATAACACAGGAGTCAGGAAAAGCATAGACAAGTAGATTGGCACAACTGGAGGGAAATATACTATGAAGTATTTCCATTCTAATAGGAGGAAAAGATACAAGCGTCTGTTAGAACACAAATGTCCTCAAGTGCCATAGAGTTAAATAAGACAAACAGAAGACCTAGAGTATTTTCATTATGCATTAGTATCAATAGATAAACAAAGACAATAGTGAAAGGGGAAGGAAGCTTCAGAAGCAAAATAGATTAAGAAAGGGATTAGTTATAAGTAGGAAAAAAACTTTAACTTTTAAGAGTAAATACTTAAACGAGGATTATTAGGAGAAAAAATAGTAAGACCGTGGAGTGGAAGAAGATCACCTATCACTATTGAACACACATTCTGTTTTATAAAGAGGAAGAGGGGAATAAGGTAAGAAAAAAAGTATGATGGGATAGGATGGAAGGATAGAAATAATTAACTGTCCTAGCTGTGAAATTACATGGGATGAGGGGGCAGCTAGGTGGCGCCTTAATAGAGCACCAGCCTTGAATTCAGGAGGACCCGAGTTCAAATGTGGTCTCAGACACTTAATACTTCCTAGCTGTTTGACCCTGGGCAAGTCACTTAACCCCAGCCTCAAGGAAAAAAAAAAAAAAAAGAATTTAAATGGGATGAACTCATAAAGTGGATTAGAAAATAGAACAATAGAATGTTGTTTCCAAGAAATATAATTGAAATGGACATATGAAACAGAGGGCTAAAATATATAAGGCTTGAACCAGAAAGGAACATGTTTTGGGTAAAATTAAAAAGTAAAAATAGACTTTACAGAGATAAATAGAGAATTGATGCCATGCTGAAAGACATTATAGACAGCAAATATCTCTCCCTTTAGGTGTGTGTGTATTCGTTTGCTTGTGTAACATGCAATTAATGACATACACTTACAGGAGAAAATAGCAAAATCAGAATAGGTGAGCAACTCCATGCTCTGCTTTCAGATTTAGATAAATTAAAAATAAAAATTAGGAAGAAAGACATTAAAGATCTTAATAAAATTTTAGAAAGTTTGATTTTAAAAATCTCTAGTGATTACATGTATAGTATACCTTTGCAAAAGCTGACCATATATAACATATATATGACATAATAACATCACAACAAATGCAAAAAAGCAAAAATATTAAGAATTCTGTTTATTGACCATAATGCAATAAAAATAACATTAAGTAAATGGTATCTCAAGACAGAATTAAATTTAATTAGAGACTAAATTTCATCATAAGCAATTGATAAGTCAAAGAAAAAATTATGGGGGGGAAATGGGTAATTTCAACAAAGAAAATAAAAACAATAAGAAAATATAATTTAAAATTTCTAATTTAATCAAATCAATCTTTAGAGGAGAATTTAAATCTCGGAACATTCATAAAACAAAAAGAAATGAATGAGTTGGGGATTCATCTAAAAATTATGAAACGTAGTATGTATCTACTATTTTACAATACTAAAGCAGAAAATTCACCCTTTTCCATATCCAGTAAGTCACTTAGGCTGGTATTATCAAACTCCAATAGAAAAGAGACCCCTGCAAAGGACAGCTGCTTTTTACTGCAGGTGCACATCATAGACTAACATTCTCTATATTTCATTGCATTTTTATGCATTTTGTTAAATAATTCCCAATTAAATTTTTAAAAGCTCCCCTAAATTGGATTGTAGATTGTGCAGCTGACATCTTTGATCTAGACCATTGAGTTGCTCCAATCCAGCATTCAGGGACTCATTCATATCTGTCTGGGGAGAAATAAGGAGACCTAAGTAGGTTACTGACTTATGGTTAAAAGAAGAGGTTAACTCATTTGCCTGCTTTTCCTCTCTCACCAATGAGGAGGATGGTCATACTGCTACTCCTCTGGTGACTGACCCTGGGATGGGATTAGACTGAAGGCTGGGAGAGTGGCTTCTGGGGGCAAGGCTTCTAGGGGCTTGACTACCACAGCTGACATGGGGGCTCCTGTGCACAATGAAAAGTTACTAGGTGATACCATAATGCAACTATCCTGTTTTCCATCCCTGTTGTTGACAATGGCTTTATTCTGCCATAAAAAGAAATATATGCACCATAGTTCTCTGGTATTTGTTTTGGGCCCTGCAGGACCCAGGAAGATGCCCACTAGCTGGAACAGACATCCTCTTTAAGAATTTGACTTGTAGATTCAATTTTCTGGATGTTTCTGTTTTCCTCAGTGTTTACCTAGTTCTTCAGTTTTAAAATCAAACTTAAGTAGGAGAGGAAGAAATATAATGATGTTCATTAACTTGACCTCAATTTTACTTATTCTTTCTTATAAAAAGGGATGTTTTTGTTTTGGTAAAGTGTCATTGGTCTTTATTTGACAAGACAAAATGGTGTGACATTTCTCCTTTTGACAGATTTCTTGCTCAGATTTACAAGAAAGTCACAAGGAGAAGGAAGGAAAGAAGCAAGCAAGCAAGCAAAAGGAAGGGAAAACACCAGCCCTGAAGTCAGTATGACCTGAGTTCAAATCTGCTCTCAGACACTTAACACTTCCTAGCTGTATGACCCTGGGCAAGTCACTTAACCCTAATTGCCTTCAAAAATAAATTAATTAATTAAAATTAAAATTAAATTTTAAAAAGGAAGGGAAAAAAAGGAAACAAAGAACCATTTTTCAAGGGGCACTTCCCAACCTTCTTTCCACTTCAAGAGAAGATACTATCTTCACTGCTTTTAGTCTGATGTGAATATTTATAGGGTGTTGTATATTGCTCAGCACGTAGTCAGTACTTCTAATATGATCCTTAGATTGAATTACTGAGGAAAGAGAAAAGTTTTAAAGTACTTCAATAAGGGGCAGCTAGGTGGTGCAACAGATAGAGCACCAGCCCTAGTCAGGAGGACCTGAGTTCAAATTTGATCTCAGATACTTTAACACCTCCTAGCTGTTTGAGCTTGGGCAAGTCACTTAACCCCAATTACCTCGGGGGGAAAAAAGAAGTACTTGAATAAACATCTTCATCGACCTCTTAGTTTTTTGTTTTTGTTTTACAAACAGTCTAAATGTCCCTCCTAAGAGACCTTTTCTGAGCCTTTCTCTGGAATGACCTTATATTGCTATGATATATTTTAAAATTATCTCCCTGGTCAAATATTGTGTCTTTCGGGGCAAGGACTGTTCACTTCTCTCTTTGGATCCTCAACACTGATCACAATGACTGGCACAAAGGAGCTCCTTAAATGGTCTGAATTCAGGGAATATCTTCCAAGTGCCTACAATGCTCCAGTAATTTGCTGGAGTTCTGTGGCCTCTCCCATGTGGGCACCTGATTGGCACCAGTCAGAGCTCAATTGGCTTCTGAGATAGATGAGGCATGAATGGCTAGAAATACAAAGACAAGTCTGTAATAGTCTCTGACTTCAAGAAACCTACATTAAAAGAAACAAACACAAAAAATTTTTTTAATTACTTTACATTCTTCTAAGAACATCTCACTGCTATGGAACCCACAAATTTATTCCAAGAGGAAAGCATGATGCAATCGATCTTATTGCTTTTGTGGACATGAAAGGAAGCTGTTGCATCTGAAACAAAAAGAAGAGGCTAGAAATGTTGGATTTTTGAGAATCTGAAATGAAATTGTAAGAGCAAAAGCAGCTCTAAATGTGGATAGTGCTATGGTAGTCCAAAAGCAAAGGTCAAATTCATGTTAAAAAGATCCAGATCCACTAGGTGGCAGTCTGAGCTTCTCCCTCAGCCAACCTAGTATCCCATTTAACAATTTTTCCAAGAGTAGTTTCACATCTATAACCTAGGGTCTATTAGGGTTAGTATAAAAAACTTACTAAATCACTAATTTTTTTTTAAAAATGCAAACTAAAGCAACTCTAAGCTTCTAGGCACCTGAATAGAACAGGGCCATGGTACTTAGGGAACAGAATAGCCCTTAGGTATATAGCTTGGACCTGCAAGCACATACACATGTGCAAGGATAGAAAAAGAAAATAAATATTGGAGTAGGTGCTGGCAAACAGGAACAGTAATACATTGTTGGAGAGTTGGGAGAGACTCCACTGAATCTAGAAAACAAGATGCAACTATGGCTCCAAATCATCAAACTGTGCTTTCTCTATGACCCAGCATTACCACTACTAATCCTATGTCCCAAAGAAATCAAAGAAGGAAAGGATTTAGGAGTACAGAGCTCTAGCCATTGGGTCACTCAGCGGCCCCCAACAAGGAAGGAAAGAACCTATATGTCCAACAATATTTACTTCTGCTCTTTTTGTAGAACCCAAAACTTAGAGACTGAAAGGGTGACCATCAACTGGGAAGAGCCAATCAAATTGGAATATATAAATAGAATCCTATTTATACCCCCAAAATGACAAAACAAGCAATTTTCAAAACCTGGAAGACCTTTGTGAAATGATGCAGAGTGAAGTTAGTAGAGCCAGAACTACTGATGCAACTTTGAAAAGGAAAACAACTTTGAAAGGTTCTGTTCTCATGCTAGGCTTCTAAAAGATTGATAGAGCATGCTGTCCCCTTCTGGACACAAAGTGTAGAGTAAGCAGATCTTTTAAGACACATACAATGTAAGAATTTGTGTGCATTCACCACTCATTTCTTTTAAGGACTTGGTTTTTCTTCTTGTCTTTCTTTCCATGTGGGGACAGGGAGCATGGGAATAGTGGGAAGGGATGGAATTTAATTAAATACATGAAAAAGAAAAGTCATAAAGGTATTTTTCAAAGTAAAAGGACAAAAATGAGAATAGAAGGAAGGCTTAAAATACAATCACATCCATTTTGAAAACTACAAGTGGCATATTTAACATGTATTGGTCAACCTGCCATCTTGGGGGGGGGGATTAGAACAAAACATTTGGCAATTGTCAATGTTGTAAAATTAACCATGCATATATCTTGTAATTTAAAACTATTAAGAAAAGAAAACTACAAGTGGAATTTAAGATATTAGAAAAGAAAAGCAAGCTATACTAAGAGAGTTCTAATCATGTCCAACCCTCTCATTCGCCCATTTTCTTGGTCTTAAGTTCTGAAAAAAAAAAAAAAAAAAAAAATTAGAATACAAAACAATGAAGCAGGCAGAATTTTTGATAGCTATCCAGCTGGAAGCCATCTCAGAGGTTAGAAAATACATAGAACCAAACATTCACTTAAGCACCTCTGTGTCCTTGAAGCATGGCTTCATGGGTATAATCTGGTTCTGGAATCAGAGAAGTTCAGGTGTAGACCATTCCATGTCACATCCTACCTGGGTAGGTTACCCTCTTTTAGGCTTTAGTTTCTTCCCTGATCAAAGGAGGGGAGTGCCCTCAATAGCATGTCAGATCCTTTCGGCTCTAAATGTATGAACCCAATTTAACAATGGGAGTTTACAGCCTCCCACAACAGGGGAGGGACACTTTGTTTTAGTTAGATTACTTAACAAAAGCACCTGAATAGAACAGGGCCATGGTACTTATGGAACAGAATAGCCCTTAGGTATATAGCTTAGAAGGACCTGATATATTTATCTATGTCCCTCTGAGACTTAGCCCCAAAGCGGAGGTACCCAAGAAAACTCTACAGAATTGAAAAGCCTGAAACAAATGGTGACAGGAAGTTCTCTTTCTTTTCTGGCTTGAGTGGGCAAATCCCTTCATTGATCAAATCACTAGATCAGCTACAAACTACCAACCAAAATACTTCCCTCAGGAAATCCAGAGTAATTTTCCTAGAGCTCAGACAGATTCAAAGACTGCCTCTGAGCACATAGCTGGGCTGTATCATGGGCAGAACCTGGCCTAAGATCTTCTAACTCAAGGACAGAGCTTTATTCCCAAATAGTGAACTTGGTTCTTGAACTTGGTTTTAAAAACAATAAAGGAAGGCATTAAACATAGAACTGACTTTATTTCTTACAGATTCCCTTTTATACCCCATCATAAGCATTTTTTCCTCTGTCATTATAAAATTTCCAGAAAACCACAGAGAGTATAACCAAGGCTGTGATATTTCCTTTTTCTATTAGACAAGCTGCATCCTGCTTTTTTGCTTTTTTTATTTTTAGAGGGCTCTCTGTTCACTAAAGAACGCTACCAGTTATATTGACCCTCTTATCTCCAGTAAATAATTCAAGGGAATGTTAATATAGATCACAAGCTGTGGAACAAGCCTTTCCATTTCCCCTAAAGTCCTCCAAGTGGCCTCATCTTGCTTCAGCCTTCCAAAGGACTTACACCTACCTAGCTCCCTACACCTGTCATCTTAACCAATCTGAAAAGTAGAGGTGGTACCTCAGAGTTGTTTTAATTTGCATTTCTCTCCATTTGATTTTTTTTTTTGCTTAAATTTTTTTCTTTCCTCTAGGTCTTCCCTTATGCATTGAGAAAGCAAACAGTATCATATCCAAGAACCAACTTAAATCCATTCAGCAAACATTTATCAACAATTACTAACTATAAATTCTCTGAGTTAGATACCAAATATACAAAGTGTCCCCATTCTCCAAGAATAAAACAAAAATAATACCCTCACCCCAATCAGACTTTTCCTCTATGACTTTGTATTCTCCTCTGGCCATACATACTGAAAAGCAGATCCTGATTAATTTGGAGGTAAGAAGAGAGATTCCAGTCCATGATGAATCTCAATGGATTATTTCATAATAAATAATAGGGAACTTGGCTCATGAATTTAGTTACATCTCCTTTTGCTCCCATCCCCAACAAAGATTCTCTCTTAAAACAGAAGCTGGAGGAAATTCCAACTAGAAAATAAAGACTTCCTACCCAACCATACCTTCCCTTGCCTTCAAAAAACAACTACCATCTAAAACTAACCTATAAATCATGCCCTACCATGAGGAATGAAAGCATAATTGCTCTACAATCCTGGAAACTTCACAGGGACATTGATCAAACAACCCTAGAGAGAAGTCATCTATCTTACAAAATGGATCTTCCTATTCTTCCCTGATAGCTGGGCTATATTCATCTTTCAGCAAATGAATGAAATCAGATGGTAGGAGGTGATGGCCCATTGAAAGCTGCTTCAATTTCAGATATTTCTACTCTTTGTCTTTCAATGTGGCAGAAATAGAAACCAAGAACCATGCCTATTTTCATTTTCTGGAGATAATCCCTCATAGAGCTTTCACAGCTCTTAAAACTACACAAACACCTACAAACCGATAAGACTCCAAAGCCCAGCCTTCTTTTACACTTTCTTGACTGTTTCGCTCTAGGAGTTAAAATCTTGGATAATTACACTTTACTCTTTCAATGAAACTATGTTTTCTCTTGATATGCAATGACCATTAATGTAACCTTTTTTTTCTCCTTTGATTTCTTTTACATCATGCAAATCATGAATTTTGCCAATTTAACTCCCTGCCCTTCATCCAATAAAGCCTATCTTGGACTATGATTAAGAGGAATTAGTTCTTTCAGAAGCAAGAACAACAATTAAATCTACTAATCATCAATAAGCCCCAAATATGCATGGATAGGGAAGTGTTAACTTGTTTTCTATTGGGATAGGAGCTTACAAACAAATGAAAGGAAAAATACATTTAAAATACATAATGAAGTAATATATACAACACCTCACATCTATCATATTGGTTAAAATGACAGGAAAAGATTTTAATAAATGGTAAAACTGGAACACTAATGCATTAGGGGGAGCTGTGAAATGATTCAACCACTCTGGAAAGCAATTTGAAATATGACCAAAGAGTTTTAAAATTGTGCATCCCCTTTGAGCTAGCCAGCAGTGCCACTACTGGCTCTATATCCCAATGAGATCATAAGAGAGGGGGAAACACCCATAAGTGAAAAATGTTTGTAGCAGCTCTTTTTGTGGTGGTAAGGAATTGGAAATTGAGTGGATGCCCATCAATTGGGGAATGTCTGAATAAGTTTTAATATATGAATGTAATAGAATATTGTTATTTTATAACATATAAATGATGAAAAATCCTGGAAAGACTTATACAAACTGATGCTTGTAAAACCAAGAAAATGTTGTATACAGTAATAGCAAGATTATGTGGTGAATAACTATGATAGCCTTAACTCTTCTCAGCAGTAAAGTGGTCCAAGACAATTCCAACAAACTTTGAATGGGAAATACCATCCACATCTAGAGAAAAAAACTGTAGAGACTGAACATGGATCAAAACATACTATATTCACCATTTTTTGTTTGGAATTAGTTTTATCTTTCCTGTCTTTTCCCTTTTGTTCTGATTTTTCTTTGCCAATGTGACTCATAAGGAAATATGTAAAATGAATGTATCCTAGCTAGCTTGGGGAGGGTGATGATAAGAGAAGGAGGGAAAAAGAAAAACCAATTTGGAACTCAAACTCTTGCAAAAATGAATATTGAAAACCATCTCAATGTAATTGGAAAATATACAAGTAAATATGTTATGAAAAATATGTCTGCACATACATACATACTAAAAGTCTGTTGCCTTCTATTTGTGTTAATAACCAATATAATGGCAGAGAAAAGTAGAGTTTTGTATCAAAGTCTTCAGGAAAACTCCCTGTTAACTTTGACTTGCATCAACTTCAACCCAGTAAGTCATAAACTTCACAATCTTTATGTGGAGCTCATGAGTTTTACATATATTTTTTACTGGACTAGGTGAATACAGTTGATTTTTACCTAAATAATGACAAAAGTAAGCCTGGTAACAGAGAGATTATAAGAAATAAAAACTACAAATTGAAGGGAAGGTACTCACCTGAGGGAGAAGGAACTTTTTCATCTGGGAGTACCATAGATCAATAAATTCCCAAGTCAATCTTTTTATAGTTACAATTCTGAGACATTATTTTTCAAGGCTAAAAACTGAATGATGAGAACTGGTCCCCCCAAAAAATAATAAAATGAAAAAATCTTAAGTTGCAAATGATAAGGCTTCAATCAGTTGAAGACCCTTAACTGATGCCCATAAGATGGCAAGACACTCTCCTTTAATGTGTCAATGGTGTGGCCAGTAACAATAGAATTAAGGTGAACTGAGGTAATTTTTCCAAGTAACATAACTGTTAACTAAAATTGCCTTCAGTTAGGCCAACAAACACCTGGGTCTGAAATAATATTTATTGAGAGCTGAACAGGGGTAGAGATTATATAGTAAAAAATCCTTTAGGTCAGCTGCAGCCGAAGAAAGTAAGTTGGCTTTCAGGTGTGGCTGATAACCTGTCTTTCTGACAATTAAAGGAATGCCAGTTGCTTTACAAGACACAAGTATCACTAATAATCACTCCCTAACAGGAATGATCTCTCCCCTTAACCTTTCCCTTGGAGATCAAATTACTCCTATCTTTGGTGAAAAAAAGGCAAGACCAGAGAACCATCTCCTGGGGATGGACCCTTCCCAAGCTGGTTCTTCTCTTTACAAGGAAATAGCAGTAAGGGTCCCACTTTAAAGGGGTGATAAAGTGATCAGATTCCTCACTCATGCTGTTAGTTTAGACTGGGAGAGATGTCCTTTTGAGCTAAGTTGAGAAATGGAGTTTTCAAAACATAGACTAGGATGCAGTATAGAGTAAAAGTGATTATTCAATGATATAACATGTTTATTTTCCTCAAGAGATGTAGTACTGGGCCTAGAGTCAGGAAGACCTGAGTTCAAATTCAGCTTTAGACATTTACTGGCTGTGTGATCCTGGGCAAGTCACAACCTCTTTGGCTCAGTTTCCTGAATGGTAAAATGAAGGCAATAATAGCAACTCTTTCCAAAGGGTTATGATAAGGATCAAATGGGATAATAGAAGTTGCTTAGTACACTGCCTAGCACATAGTTGGTGTAAACCTCAGCAAAATATAAGCAACTTGTAGGTTTACATTCTTTTTTTTTTTTTTTTTTTTTTTCCATTCAGCTACCAAGTGCAAAGAAACTTTTTGTGCTAAGAAAACAATTATACTCTGCCCACTAGGAGATTTCATTCTGCTTGAGGCAGGGACAGGAGAAAGGATAGAGCAGAAATCAGAACTTCTAAAGTAATAACTATAAACTGTATATTAAAAAAAGTACAAGAAGGAGAATTTGTCTTTCTCATTGCATCCTCCTTCTTCATTCCCCCCAACATAGCACAGTTACATAATAGTTGGTTCACAAGTACCTTTAAAATGTTTACTATGTAACAAGCACCATGCTAAATGCTGGAGATACAAGATAGGTGCTTTTGCCTTGTGTTTATTCTCCTTTTCAGCTTTGCTTCCTGAATTGGGGCTTTTAATATCTGCTCCTGCACATTGTTTGACATAGGGTCCCCTGTCTGGTCCAGATATATATTGCTTGGGGTCTGGTCCCAGGCCCCTTTCTTCTTATGATAGTTCCTGTTCACAAAGAACTGCCAGGAAGTCAGTTTTGTCTACCTCTTCAGATACCATAATCCATAATCCAATGTGGGGTGTGCTGGTTCATAATCCATGATTTTTAAAGAGGAGCTATTCATCCTCCTGCAAAATAATTTGTATCTATTACCAACTTCAGCTACTCTTTCTTAGAAACCTCTTGTGTCATAGTGTTAAGTCCTGCAGATTCAAGAAAAGTCAAAACAGAGATAAATGATAGTCCTGAAATATATGCAGTTTACTTTGCTTTTATGGGCCATAAGGAAAGCTAACTGCTCTTCAAATCAGGAGAAGGCCCATCACCTAAACCACGGACACTCCCGATCCAGCTGCCCCGATGTCTTTCCTCTTTTACAGACTTGCTTTAACAATGCTTTGGTTACTGCTGCATACTCCCAGGTCCAGACTATTTTCTGGTGACTAGAGAGGATGCCACATTTTATATGGATCCCATTTACTTTTCCCACTGAATGAAATAGAATCTTTGTTTTCTTTAAAGATATTTTTATTAGGCCTCATTCCTAATATATAGAGAATTGACTCAAATTCATAAAAACTCAAGTCATTCTCCAAATTGATAGATGGCCAAAGGATATGAACAACAATTTTTAGATGAAGAAATTGAAACTATTTATAGTCATATAAAAAGGTACTCTAAATTACTATTGTTCAGAGAAATGCAAATTAAGATAACCCTGAGATATCACTGCACATATCTCAGATTGGCTAAGATAACAGGAAAAGATAATGATGAATGTAGGACGGGGATGTGGGAAAGCTGGGACACTGATACAGTGCTGGTGGAACTGTGAATGGATCCAGCCATTCTGGAGAGCAATTTGGAACTATTTCCAAAGGGGCTATCAAACTGTGCATACCTTTTGATCCAGCAATGTCTCTACCGGGCCTGTATCACAAAGAAATCATAAAGGAGGGAAAGGATCCCATATGAGCAAAAATGTTTGTGGCAGCCCTTTTTGTAGTGGCAAGAAACTGGAAACAACTCCATCAGTTGGAGAATGGCTGAATAAATTATGGTATATGAATGTTATGGAATATTATTATCTTATAAGAAATGATCAGCAGGATGACTTCAGAGAAGTCTGGAGAGACTTACATGAACTGATGCTAAGTGATACGAACAAAACCAGGAGATCACTGTACATGACAACAATATTGTATGATGATCAGTTCTGATGGACATGGCTCTTGTCAACAATGAGATGATTCAGGACAGTTCCAATGATCTCATGATGAAGAAAGCCATCTACACCCAGAGAGAGGACTGTGAGGACTGAATATGATTCATAATTTAGCATTTTCACTCTTTGTGACTTTTTGATCTGATTTTTCTTATGTAGAAGATAATTGTATAAATATATATCCATATATTGGATTGAACATATGTTTTAACATGTTTAACATATTGGACTAGGGGAGAAAGTGAGGATAAGAAGGGGAAAATTGGAACACAAGGTTTTACAAGGGTTAATGTTGAAAAATTATCCATGTATATGTTTGGAAAACAAAAAAAATTTTATTTAAAAAGGTGCTTTTATTTCATGAAATATTTTCTAATTTTATACATATACATATATATATATATATATATACATATAAATGTTTTAATATGTTTTTTTAAATTTAAGTTCCAAAAGATCAAGAATTTTAAGGGAATTAATATTTAAAATGCAAATGAAGGGAACCTAACTGTACCAGGTTTAAAACTATAATTTAACATGTATTACAATACCTGCCATCTAAGGGAGGGAGTGGGGGAAAGGAGGGGATAATTTGGAACAGAAGGGTAAATGTTGAAAAATCACTCATGAACATGTTTTGTAAATAAGAAGTTTTAATAAAAAAAAAACTATATTATAAAGCAGCAGTCATTAAAACCATTTAGTACTAAGATAGAGTAATAGATCGGTGGAATAGGTGAGCTTTACAAGACATAATAGTCAATGACTATAGTAATCTAGTGTTAGATAAACCCCAAAACCCCAGTTTCTGGGATAAGAATTCACTATTGCTGGGAAAATTGGGGAAAAGTATGGCAGAAAATAGGCACTGACCAACACCTAATACCCTATATCAAGATAAGACAAAATGGGTTCATAATTTACACATAAAGCCAATTAGGAGAACAAGGGATACTCTATCTCTCAGATCTATGAAGAAGGAAGGAAGTTATGGTCAAAGAAGAACTAGAGAACATTATGAAATGTAAAATGGACAATTTTTATTATATTAAATTTAAAAGTTTTGTACAAACAAAACAGCCAAAATTAAAAGGGAAACAAAACTAGGAGGGGCTGAATTTTACATCCAAGGGCTCTGGTAAAGATTTCATTTCTAAAATATATAACTGATTCAAATTTATAACAATATAAGCCATTCTCCAACTGATAAATGGCCAAAGGATATAATCAATTTTCAGATGAAGAAATACTCTAAATCACTATTGATTAGGGAAATGTAAATTAAGATAACTCTGAGGTACCACTACACATCTCTCAGATTGGCTGACAGAAAAAGATAATGATAAACGTTGGAGGGAATGTGAGAAAACTAGGACACTAATACATTGTTGGGAGTTGTGAACTGATCCAACCATTCTGGAGAGCAATTTGTAACTATGCCCAAAGGGCTATCATAATGTGGATACCTTTTGATCCAGAAGTAAGTCTACTTAGTCTGTATCCCAAAGAAATCATTAAAAAGGGAAGGAGGACCTACTGTGCAAAAATGTTTGCAGCAGCCCTTTTTGTAGTGGCAAAGAATTGGAAAGTGAATGGATGTCCATCAGTTGCAGAATGGCTGAAAAAAAATTATGGTATATGAATGTAATGGAATATCATTGTTCTATAAGAAATGATTAGCAGGCTAATTTCAGAAAGGCCTGAAGAGACTTACATAAATTGATGCTGAGTGAAGTGAGTAGAACCAAAAGAACATGGCACATAGTAAAAAGATTATGTGATGGACATTTCATCTTTTCAACAATGAAGTGATTCAGGACAATTCCAATAGACATATAATAAAATCATCTGCATCCAGAGAGAGGACTATGGGGATTGAGTGAAGATCACAATCTTGTATTTTCACCTATTTTTGTTGTTTGCTTGCTTCCCCCCCCCTTTTTTTTTTTGATCTGATTTTTCTTGTGTAGTATGATAAATATGGAAATGTTTGGAAGAATTGCACATGTTTAATCTATATTAGATTACTAGCTGTCTAGGGGAGGTGGATGGGGGATGGAAGGGAGAAAAATTTGGAGCTCAATGTTTTATAAGGGTGAAAGAAAAAGCAAAGGTGGAAATACCATGCTTTCAACCACATCCAGTCTCTATAATTCTCATTGGATGCAAATGGCATTTTCCATCCAAACTCTATTGGAATTGTCCCATATCAATGCATTGAGAAGAACTAATTCTATCATAGTTGATCATTGCATAATCTTACAGTTATTTTGTACAAATATTCTCCAGGTTCTTCTCACTTCATTCAGTGTCAGTTCCTATAAGTCTTTCCAGGCTTTTCTGAAATTCAGCCTGCTCATCATTTCTCATGGGATAATAGTAATCCATTACATTCATATACCATAATTTAATCATCCACCAATTAGGTCATTTTTTTCTTCCAGATCCAGATCCTTTTCCCCTCTTTTATCTTATATTGACTTTTAACAAAGGCCTAGATGTACAGGTCTTAAAACACTTCCCATTATCCTAAGGTGATAATTTGAGCATTCTAATTGTCCAGCCTTGCTTTTTTAACAATATTGTGGAGGGGAATGAGGGGGCAGGGGAGAGTGTAAACTTGGACATGGTGAATGGTTCATGCCAAAATACTGAGGTCTTTTCTGTACCTTTTCTTCTGTTGCTTTTAAATTTCTAACATCTACTTTCTTCATATTCTCTCTCTATATCTCTTTCCCAGTACATCATGATTTGAGTCCTTGCCCCAGGTAGTTAAAAGATGGATACCATTCTTTCATTGTATTAGTTGGTAAATGGATGCTCCTGGAGAATTCTCTTTCAAAAGCAGGTCAAACCTTGGAGTGAAGGTGGGAGGTTGTTTGCTGAAGTCCCAGACTAACCCTGAAATGAACACTGTTCCTACAGAACAGAAAGCAAATAACCAAAACACCAAACATATCGAAACCAGTCCCACTATTCAGCTTGGTCCTGGACACAATCAAACACCTCCCTCCAAGGACTGTTGTGGAAATCACATGAGATCATAATTGTTAAGTTCCATAGAGTGAGTACTTAGCTATTATTGCTGACAAAGAAGATGAAGGATTTTATTGTGGTAACTCTTATATGGTGGTAAGGAAACCTATTTTAAAATTATCTGAAAATTCATCTATTAGCACAAACAATATGTATCTAGACAAGGCTAGGATCTTGTAACTCTGTCATATCATCTTCCAAGACATCAAGCAGATCTCCCAGGAGTAGTTCTGTGTATTCCTCAGAAACAGCCTGATGTCCTTGGAAATTATCCCAATGTCCTTGCTGGGCACCCAGATGTCCCTGGGAAGCAGTCAGATGTCCTTGCTGGGCACCCAGACGTCCCGGGGAAGCAGTCAGATATCCTTGCTGGGCACCCAGACGTCCCGGGGAAGCAGTCTGATGTCCTTGCTGGGCACCCAGACGTCCCTGGGAAGCAGTCAGATATCCTTGCTGGGCACCCAGACGTCCCGGGGAAGCAGTTTGATGTCCTTGCTGGGCACCCAGACGTCCCGGGGAAGCAGTCAGATGTCCTTGCTGGGCACCCAGACGTCCCTGGGAAGCAGTCAGATGTCCTTGCTGGGCACCCAGACGTCCTGGGGAAGCAGTCAGATGTCCTTGCTGGGCACCCAGATGTCCCTGGGAAGCAGTCAGATGTCCTTGCTGGGCAGCCAGATGTCCCTGGGAAGAAGCACCCAGGTGTCCTTGATGGACACCCAGATGTCCCTGGGAAGCAGTCAGATGTCCTTGCTGGGCACCCAGACGTCCTGGGGAAGCAGTCAGATGTCCTTGCTGGGCACCCAGATGTCCCTGGGAAGCAGTCAGATGTCCTTGCTGGGCAGCCAGATGTCCCTGGGAAGAAGCACCCAGGTGTCCTTGATGGACACCCAGAAGTCCCTGGGAAGCCGCCAGGTATCTTTGCTGGGCACCCAGACATCCCTGGGAAGCCGCCAGGTATCCTTGCTGGGTACCCAGCTGTCCCTGGGAAGCCACCAGGTATCTTTGCTGGGTACCCAGACGTCCCTGGGAAGCCACCAGGTGTCCTTGCTGGGCACCCACCTGTCCCTGGGAAGCCGCCAGGTGTCCTTGCTGGGCACCCAGATATCCCTGGCAAGCCGCCACGTTTCCTTGCTGGGCACCCAGACGTCCCTGGGAAGCCACCAGGTGTCCTTGCTGGGCACCCAGATATCCCTGGCAAGCCGCCACGTTTCCTTGCTGGGCACCCAGACGTCCCTGGGAAGCCACCATGTTTCCTTGCTGGGCACCCAGATATCCCTGGGAAGCCACCATGTTTCCTTGCTGGGCACCCAGACGTCCCTGGGAAGCCGCCACGTTTCCTTGCTGGGCACCCAGCTGTCCCTGGGAAGCCGCCAGGTGTCCTTGCTGGGCACCCAGACGTCCCTGGGAAGCCGCCATGTTTCCTTGCTGGGCACCCAGACGTCCCTGGGAAGCCGCCACGTTTCCTTGCTGGGTGCCCAGACGTCCCTGGGAAGCAGCCACGTTTCCTTGCTGGGCGCCCAGACGTCCCTGGGAAGCAGCCACGTTTCCTTGCTGGACAGTCAGATTTCCCGGATGGGCACCCAAATATTCCTGGAAAGCATCCAGAGGTTCTTGCTTGACAATCAGAAATCCATCTAGTTGCTCTTCACCGTTCAGCAGTGGCTGTATCTGTCTTTGACTTATTTGTGGTGACTGGTACAGAGAAGAGGCCAGTTGCTGTCTCTGGGAAGTAGAGGTTTGGGGGAGGTAGGGCTGTAGGACTGGTAACTCTTGAAGGTAAGGCTGATGCAGCTGAGATGAGGGCTCCTGTGCACCCTGAAAAGGCAGTGGGTGATGGGTTGAAAGCAACTGTCTATTTGCCCAGCCTTGCTCCTGTGCATGCAGCGGTGGTAAGTTTTGTGTTCCATAGTTCTCTGGCAAGGCCCTAGAAGTTGCACGGCAAGTGGAGCTTTCCTGGGACATTGACCCAGGACGGACATCACACTGACGTGTGGTTGACATGGAAGACCCCTTGAGGTGTTGTCTGGCTCTTCTATTTTGAAACCAAACCTAAGTGGGGAGAAGAAATGGAATGATTTTTATTAAATTACTCAGGGTTTTTTTTGTGTGTGTGTCATTTTTTCTTTTGTGTTTCTTTAAACTGGTATTGCTCATTTGGAACTATGCCCAAAGAGCTATCAAACTGTGTATACCCTTTGATCCAGCAGTGTTTCTACTGGGCTTGTGTCCCAAAGATCTTAAAGGAAGGAAAGGAACCCATATGTGCAAAAATGTTTGGGGCAGCCCTTTTCGTAGGGGCAAGAAACTGGAAACTGAGTGGACGCCCATCAGCTAGCTAATGGCTGAATAAGTTATGGTAAATGAAAGTTATGGAATATTATTGTTCTATAAGAAAAGAAATGACCAGCAGGATGATTTCAAAGAGGCCTGGAGAGACTGACATGAACTAATGCTAAGTGAAATGAGCAGAACCAGGAGATCATTATACATGACAACAATATTATATGATGATCAATTCTGATGGATGTGGCTCTTTCCAACAAGATGATTCAAACCAGTTCCAATTGATCAGTAATGCAGAGAGCCATCTACACCCAGAGAGAGAACTATGGGAACTGAATGTGGACCACAACATAGGATTTCCTCTCTTTCTGTTGTTTGGCTACATTTTTGTTTTCTTTCTCAGGTGTTTTGTTTTGTTTTGTTTTTTCCTTCTTGATTGGATTTTTCTTGTGTGCAAGATAATTGTATGGATACATATATTGGATTTAATATGTATTTTAACATATTTAACATGTACTGGACTACCTGCTATCTAGGAGAGGAGAGAGGGGAAGGAAGGTTTTACAAGAGTCAATGTTGAAAAATTACCCAAACATATGTTTTGTAAATAAAAAACTATAATAAAATAAATTAAAATAAATAAACTGGTATTGCTCTTGAAAGGAAAAGTTGATAAGACATACTATATGCCAGGCTTGGTATCGAGGTTCTATGGCTCTCCCTTAGGAGCATTTGCCCAGTCTGATCTCTGGACTAGCTGAAGATACATAGCTGGGAAAGCAAAAAGAAAGCTGTTTTGGATCTGCAGTGTAAGAATTGGACTGGGAAAGGAGAGCTTCTCAATCTACTTAGTTATGGCTTTCCAAAAAAAGAAAAAAAAAAGATGCTATCTTTACTTAACAATGCAGGACACTGGAGAAATGGCAGTATTGATAGGAGACCAGGAATCTGGAATAATATTTACCAAAGTGCCAACATTAATGGGAGTCAGATCCTCTTTAGATCTTACTTTCCTCAAATGCTGCCCTTTGTGGTAATTAAGATAGTGTATAAGTACTAGCTAAAATGTGCAAACACATATGATTTGCTGTTTCTTAAACTCAGGGGAAAAAATGTCTTTGGTTGTTCCTTCTTCCTGTCCAAGATATGGTAGTACTCCCAGTGTCTTTATGTATCTCCTCTCCCCTGGGAGGTCCTAGTGGGCTCTACCTTCCCTCTGGAAGCACCTCCATTCTTCAACTTTTAGCTCCCTAAAAATGTATCCTATTCTTTACTTCTATCCACACTTTTTCAGATAATTTTTTAAAAGTAGAAGCAACCCTTCACATTATAATGAAGGATCTGTGTAGAACCTTGCTTCAAATCCTAGTTCTGACATGTTCTAGCTCTCTCACCTGGGTAAGTTATTTCACTTGTCTAAGCCCCAGTTCTCTTCCCAGTTCCTTGTAAGATGAGCAAGTCACACCAGATGATCTGTCTTCCCACCCTAAAGCTGGAATCCTTTGAAGATTAGCCTATGGAGCAAAGGATTTCCAGAAACTGGTGGCAGAAGAATTGAATGAAGCTGTATTGACCATAAGAAACATTATAAAGAAGTTGGAATATGGAAATATGTTTGGAAGAATTAGACATGTTTAACTTCTATTGGATTCCTTACTGTTTTGGGAAGGGGGGAATGGAAGAAACAGGAAGAGAGATTTGGAACACAAAATTTTGGAAAGATGAATGTTGAAAACTATCTTTGCATATATTTGGGAAAATAAATACTATTAAAAGAAAAAAAATATTTCAGGGAAATAGAGAAACAACAAAAAGCATCAGAACTCAGACTGAGGCTGGGACAAATACTGCAGTGTTGAAAACTCAGGAGAAAATATACCTCTCTACTCTTGGGCAAGAGTTATGAATTACAGGAAGCTTATGCTACAACAAGTGTCAATGATTTTAGTTTAATTGTTCCTTGCTATCAAGGAAGACTCCATTTGTAGGGGGTAGGAGGCAGTATTGGGAAATAAAGAAAAGCAATAATTCCCTTGAAATTCTTGACCTTTTGTTCTTCCAGATGAATTTTGTTGTTATTTTTTCTAAGTCAGTAAAATAGCTTCTTAGGAGTTTGTTTGGTATAACACTAAATAAATAGATTAGTTTAGGTAGTATTGTCCTCTTTATTATATTTGCTCAACCTATCCAAGAGCACTTGATGTTTTTCTAATTGCTTAGATCTGACTTTATTTGTGTGGAAAGTATTTTGTAGTTTTGCTTATATAGTTCTTGACTTTCCCTTGGCAGATAGATTCACAAATAGTTTATATTATCAACAGTTACTTTAAATGGAATTTCTCTTTGTATCTCTTGCTATTGGATTGTGTTGGTAATGTATAAAAATGCTGAGAATTTATGTGGATTTATTTTGTATCTTGCAACTTTGCTAAAGTTGTGGATTATTTCTAATAGATTTTTAGTTTTCTCTAAGTATACCATCCTATCATCTGCAAAGAGTGGTAATTTGGTTTCCTCATTACCTACTATAATTCCTTAAAGAAAAGAAATAAAAAGGAAATTAAGGGTTGCCTCCATTTCACAATGACAAATTGCAAAAAGACCTATTGAAGGTCCCAAATGGATATTAACCTATTGACTTAGTGTGTGGAAAGGAGTGGCAATGTAGGATGTCTTCTTGCTATCTATAGCATAGCTTTAAACTACACATAGAAGTACCATGTTACATGGAAGCATCAGCTCTACTCACCTGTATTCTTGACTCCTCTGTTTTAACCTTCTGGGCAAGTTCTTCTCTTTCAGTTATGCCAGGATAGGGCCTTTTTTTCAAAAAACTCAATAAGAATATCGAGTTGCTCTTTTGTGAATACTGTTCTTTTTCTTCTTGTTGAGCTAGTAGGTTTTGCTATGGGAAAAAGGGGAGAAAGGATTTAGAGAGTAAGAGGAGCATTTCCTGCCATTACTAGATAGTATTTGGTATAAAAGACTTGGAGACTTTGTTAGATCAGCTTTTCTGGAGCAGTGTATAAAACTGGGCTTTTTCTAATCCTCTGTCACTTGGCTTCCCTAACATGATTTCTCCCAACCTTTCTTCCTCCTCTTCTCCCTTCATGTTGAGCATTCCAGAAAGTCTATTTTCAGATCACTACAGCCTCTTTTGTCTCTCTTCCTGCTTTTCTATTCCCTTTCCTTCTAGGCCAATTCAGTTTTTCATTACTTCTGGCTTTCCTATTGCAGTATATACTCCTTAATAGAAAACCTGGCTCTACAACTACACAACACACCCAGGTTGACACTGGCAAAGTAGAATTTAAAGAGATCATCCTTTTCTCCCCACCCTTTTTTGGGGTCAAATTCTTTAATCTGCTGTTCAAGACTCTAAATAATTTGGAGCCAAATACCTATCCAGCTTTCTCTTACTTTCTTCATTCAGATTGAGCAGCCAATCTGATTCTTCCCTCTTTCTACCCTTGCCCTTACTCCTCCCCCTCTTTTCCCTTTGACTTTGCTCAGGCATTCTGTGTCTGGAATTCCCTCCCTCACCTTTTGGCAGTTATCATTTTCCCCTCCTTTCTACCTTCTCCAGGATGACTATTGGTAATGACCTTCTCTTCCCCAATTCTCATTTCCCCTCTCCTTCAGTTTTGTCTTATTTATGCCATATTGTATCACTTATTAGTTCTAGCATAGGTCCTCTCATTTCTAAAAATGGGATTGGCTGGGATATACCTTAAGGTCGGTTCCTGTTCCAGATCAATGGTCCCATTTCAGATTGAGGTTCTTTCTACATGTTATACCTCCTGTCTCCTTGCCCTCACACAAGCTTTCCTCTTCTGTTTCCATCCATTTCCTAGACCCTCTGGCTACTTTCCAAGGACAGCTCTGAGACCACATCTCTTCCCCAAAGCCTTTCTTGCTATACTGTTGCATTCTTACACCCCTTAATATTGTCTACAGCTTGACATACTTTATATTGACTTCTATGTGCTTGGAGTGTGGACTCATAGGAAGAACAACTTGGTTCTGGAATCAAAGGCGATCAGATGCAGATGAGTCTATCTTACTTCCTACTTGGGGGGGGGGGAGGGAAGGAGGGTTTCTCCTTTCCAAGGATCAGTTTCTTTCTTGATTAAACAAGGTGTTCACTCAAGTGATTCTTAGATCTTTTCTATCTAAATATATGTCTGACTTTTACATTGCCTCTCCAGAGAAGGGAGGGACACTTTGAGTTTACAGGTTACCTCAAAGTACCTTGTACAGAAAAGGGCCATGATACTTATAGAACTGAATAGCTCTTAGGTATCTAGTTTAAAGAACATGAGATGTATTTATCTGTGTCACTCCAGGAACTTAGCCTCAGGGTAGAGGTGAAAGAAAAGAGATTGCAGCATTGAGAAGCCTGGTGCAAATGCCTGGAGGTATCAAGATGGAGGTTCTGTTCCTCTACTTGCCTCCTATTCTTAATCTCTCAACTGGTGTAAATCACAAGTTCAGCTATAAAACAACAATCAGGGGGCAGCTAGGTGGCGAAGTGGATAGAGCACCAGCCCTGAATTCAGGAGGACCTGAGTTCAAATTTGGTCTCAGACACTTAACACTTCCTAGCTGTGTGTCCCTGGGCAACTCACTTAACCCCAGCCTCAGAAAAAAAACAAAAAACAAAAAAAAACCCCAAAATTCTCCCAGGAGACTTTCTCTAGAATTGTGAGATTCACAAACTTGCTCAGTATTGGACAACCAGGATACATCAAAGGCAGAACTGGAACTCAGGTCTCAGGATTCCAAGAGCAGATCTTTTCTTAGTGATGCCTGGCTTGCCTCAAACTTGAACTAACTTCTATATCCCACATTTATTAAATCCCCACTTCATCATGTTAGGTTAATGTGGAATACAGATAAATACACTTTGGTGTCTTTAAATTATTTAAGGATTACTTTGAAAAAGTACAAACACACATACAGTCATATACCTGTGACTACATTGATGTAGGTATTGATATAATTAACTTAAGATTTACAAAACACTTTGTTAAGTGTAAGAGATAGCGTAGGATTTCAGGTCTTCCTGACTCCCAAATCCAAGGAGTCACCTAGTTGGTTTTTGAGATTGTACTAACGCGGGTCACAACATTTAATTATTCAGTTATTTCTAGATCTGAAACCAGCTCTGTATCCACTAAGCCATTCTGCCTTTTTTCCCCCTCAAAAACCGTCTCATAAGACTGCCCTAAAATATTCCACTGAACTGAAGTAACAGGATATAACCCTTTCAAGACACCAAGAAAAGAAAACTATCCAGGTTTAGTTTCTTGTCAATAAAGAATGCTTTCACAATCTTTTTAAAAACATATTTCAAGCATCACTTATGCTCATTCAACAATTCGGTTTATTATCAACTGCAAGACAATGAGCTCAATCTTAAGTATAGAAAGGCCCTCCTCCAAAAATCTCCCCATCTGTTTCTTTTCTAAACTTAATCTCAACATAAAGTTTCACAATTAACTTTACAGGGTTTCAATACTTCTAGTAAGAGACTTAGCTCATCCATATAACTTCAATGACTTTTTTCCCCCCTAAGACCTAAGACATGGCACTGTGTATTGGAGCAGAAACTGAGGGGAAATTTGAACTAATAAGATCTTTTAAAACTAACCCAGAATCTATCCTCTTAACTGAAGGAATAAAGTTTAAATTCTTTCAAACCATAGAAATACCACATAGAAACTTTCCCACCATCCCCAGAGAAAAGGAACTGAACAGCCAAGTTTTGAGAGCAAAGAGCAATGTCACTTACTAGAAGAATCTTGCTGCTCCTCATTTGGTGGTGATGGTGAATTATCCGTCATCATGCTTGGAAGGTGAAAAAATTAGAAGATCCAAATGGTAGAAAGTAATGGCACTGAGGCTTCGAATATTTATACTGTCTCTTCAAGTCCTAATCCATGGAAGCCAAAAAGCCTTACCTCTTATTTTCTCAAATGCTCTGTGAAGGCATTTATATAGGAATGAGTAGAAAGCGTTGCTAGGTGGGCTAAAACCAAGGCTGGTGGGGAAAGGGCGGGGTCTCTTATCTATGTACTCAGAAAAATTAGGTGTTAACTTGGATTTCAGTTGTAAACCCACCCTCCCCACCCCCACCCAACAACAGTTTGCTAGAAGAAAATTCCACATTGGCCAAAAAAACATAAATAAACTTGATAACAAGCTAATACTTATCAAGATGCCCATGTTAAGAACACCCCTTTTTACTCCTCTCTTTTACTATTAAATTTGATTCATTGTTGCTGTACCCCCTTATTTTCAAGGCCATAGCTTACTTTGTAGCCATTTTTTTTATGTATCAAGGTTTGGCAACATTAAACCGTGTCTTTTCTTAAAGGAGATCCAGACGTATGTGTATAGTTTCCCTCTTCCAACAGAATAAAGAAAGTTTTTAAAAAGTTTTGAAAGTTTTTTCTGAGATAGATGAGGCATGAATGGCCAGGAATATAAAGACAAGTCTGTAATAGTCTCTGACTTCAAGAAACCTACATTAAAAGAAACAAACAAAAAATTTTTTTAATTACTTTACATTCTTCTAAGAACATCTCACTGCTATGGAACCCACAAATTTATTCCAAGAGGAAAGCATGATGCAATCGATCTTATTGGTTTTGTGGACATGAAAGGAAGCTGCTGCATCTGAAACAAAAAGAAGAGGCTAGAAATGTTGGATTTTTGAGAATCTGACATGAATTTGTTTGTAGGAGCAAAAGCAGCTCTAAATGTGGATAGTGCTATGGTAGTCCAAAAGCAAAGGTCAAATTCATGTTAAAAAGATCCAGATCCACTAGATGGCAGTCTGAGCTTCTCCCTCAGCCAACCTAGTATCCCATTTAACAATTTTTCCAAGAGTAGTTTCACATCTATAACCTAGGGTCTATTAGGGTTAGTATAAAAAACTTACTAAATCACTAATTTTTTTTTAAAAGTGCAAACTAAAGCAACTCTAAGCTTCTAGCTTGGACCTGCAAGCACATACACATGTGCAAGGATAGAAAAATAAAATAAATGTTGGAGTATGTGCTGGCAAACAGGAACAGTAATACATTGTTGGGAGAGTTGAGAGAGACTCCAGTGAATCTAGAAAACAAGATGAAACTATGGCTCCAAATCACTAAACTGTGCTTTCTCTATGACCCAGCATTACCACTACTAATCCTATGTCCCAAAGAAATCAAAGAAGGAAAGGACTTAGGAGTACAGAGCTCTAGCCATTGGGTCACTCAGCGGCCCCCAACAAGGAAGGAAAGAACCTATATGTCCAACAATATTTATCTTCCGAGAGATTCCAGTCTATGATGAATCTCAATGGATTATTTCATAATAAATAATAGGGAACTTGGCTCATGAATTTAGTTACATCTCCTTTTGCTCCCATCCCCAACGAAGGTTCTCTCTTAAAACAGAAGCTGGAGGAAATTCCAACTAGAAAATAAATACTTCCTACCCAACCATACCTTCCCTCCCCTTCAAAAAACAACTACCATCTAAAACTAACCTATAAATCATGCCCTACCATGAGGAATGAAAGCATAATTGCTCTACAATCCTGGAAACTTCACAGGGACATTGATCAAACAACCCTAGAGAGAAGTCATCTATCTTACAAAATGGATCTTCCTATTCTTCCCTGATAGCTGGGCTATATTCATCTTTCAGCAAATGAATGAAATCAGATGGTAGGAAGTGATGGCCCATTGAAAGCTGCTTCAATTTCAGATATTTCTACTCTTTGTCCTTCAATGTGGCAGAAATAGAAACCAAGAACCATGCCTATTTTCATTTTCTGGAGATAATCCCTCATAGGACTTTCACAGCTCTTAAAAATACACCTTACATACAAACCGATAAGACTCCAAAGCTCAGCCTTCTTTTACTTTCTTGACTGATTCGCTCTAGGAGTTAAAATCTTGTATAATTACACTTTTCTCTTTCAATGAAACTATGTTTTCTCTTGATATGCAATGACCATTAATGTAACTTTTTTTTTTTCCTTTGATTTCTTTTACATCATGCAAATCATGAATTTTGCCAATTTAACTCCCTGCCTTTCATCCAATAAAGCCTATCTTGGACTATGATTAAGAGGAATTAGTTCTTTCTGAAGCAAGAACAACAAGAACAATCATCAATAAGCCCCAAATATTCATGGATAGGGAAGTGTTAACTTGTTTTCTATTGGGATAGGAGCTTACAAACAAATGAAAGGAAAAATACATTTAAAATACATAATGAAGTAATATATACACCACCTCACATCTATCATATTGGTTAAAATGACAGGAAAAGATTTTAATAAATGGTAAAACTGGAACACTAATGCATTAGGGGGAGCTGTGAAATGATTCAACCACTCTGGAAAGCAATTTGAAATATGACCAAAGAGTTTTAAAATTGTGCATCCCCTTTGAGCTAGCCAGCAGTGCCACTACTGGCTCTATATCCCAAAGAGATCATAAGAGAGGGGGGAAAACCCATAAATGAAAAATGTTTGTAGCAGCTCTTTTTGTGGTGGTAAGGAATTGGAAATTGAGTGGATGCCCATCAATTGGGCAATGTCTGAATAAGTTTTAATGTATGAATGTAATAGAATATTGTTATTTTATAACATATAAATGATGAAAAATCCTGGAAAGACTTACATAAACTGATGCTTGTAAAACCAAGAAAATGTTGTATACAGTAATAGCAAGATTATGTGGTGAATAACTATGATAGTCTTAACTCTTCTCAGCAATAAAGTGGTCCAAGACAAGTCCAACAAACTTTGGATGGGAAATACCATCCACATCTAGAGAAAAAAAACTGTAGAGACTGAACGTAGATCAAAACATACTATATTCACCATTTTTTGTTTGGAATTAGTTTTATCTTTCCTGTCTTTTCCCTTTTGTTCTGATTTTTCTTTGCCAATGTGACTCATAAGGAAATATGTAAAATGAATGTATCCTAGTTAGCTTGGGGAGGGTGATGATAAGAGAAGGAGGGAAAAAGAAAAACCAATTTGGAACTCAAACTCTTGCAAAAATGAATATTGAAAACCATCTCAATGTAATTGGAAAATATACAAATAAATATATTATGAAAAATATGTCTGCACATACATACATACTAAAAGTCTGTTGCCTTCTATTTGTGTTAATAACCAATATAATGGCAGAGAAAGGTAGAGTTTTGTATCAAAGTCTTCAGGAAAACTCCCTGTTAACTTTGACTTGCATCAACTTCAACCCAGTAAGTCACAAACTTCACCATCTTTATGTGGAGCTCATGAGTTTTACATATATTTTTTACTGGACTAGGTGAATACAGTTGATTTTTACCTAAATAATGACAAAAGTAAGCCTGGTAACAGAGAGATTATAAGAAATAAAAACTACAAATTGAAGGGAAGGTACTCACCTGTGGGAGAAGGAACTTTTTCATCTGGGAGTACCATAGATCAATAAATCCCCAAGTCAATCTTTTTATAGTTACAATTCTGAGACATTATTTTTCAAGGCTAAAAACTGAATGATGAGAACTGGTCCCCCAAAAAATAATAAAATGAAAAATCTTAAGTTGCAAATGATAAGGCTTCAATCAGTTGAAGACCCTTAACTGATGCCCATAAGATGGCAAGACACTCTCCTTTAATGTGTCAATGGTGTGGCCAGTAACAATAGAATTAAGGTGAACTGAGGTAATTTTTCCAAGTAACATAACTGTTAACTAAAATTGCCTTCAGTTAGGCCAACAAACACCCGGGTCTGAAATAATATTTATTGAGAGCTGAACAGGGGTAGAGATTATATAGTAAAAATCCTTTAGGTCAGCTGCAGCCGAAGAAAGTAAGTTGGCTTTCAGGTGTGGCTGATAACCTGTCTTTCTGACAATTAAAGGAATGCCAGTTGCTTTACAAGACACAGGTATCACTAATAATCACCCCTAACAGGAATGATCTCTCCCCTTAACCTTTCCCTTGGAGATCAAATTACTCCTATCTTTGGTGAAAAAAAGGCAAGACCAGAGAACCATCTCCTGGGGATGGACCCTTCCCAAGCTGGTTCTTCTCTTTACAAGGAAATAGCAGTAAGGGTCCCACTTTAAAGGGGTGATAAAGTGATCAGATTCCTCACTCATGCTGTTAGTTTAGACTGGAGAGATGTCCTTTTGAGCTAAGCTGAGAAATGGAGTTTTCAAAACATAGACTAGGATGCAGTATAGAGTAAAAGTGATTATTCAATGATATAACATGTTTATTTTCCTCAAGAGATGGAGTACTGGGCCTAGAGTCAGGAAGACCTGAGTTCAAATTCAGCTTTAGACATTTACTGGCTGTGTGATCCTGGGCAAGTCACAACCTCTTTGGCTCAGTTTCCTGAATGGTAAAATGAAGGCAATAATAGCAACTCTTTCCAAAGGGTTATGATAAGGATCAAATGGGATAATAGAAATTGCTTAGTACACTGCCTAGCACATAGTTGGTGTAAACCTCAGCAAAATATAAGCAACTTGTAGGTTTACATTCTTTTTTTTTTTTTTTTTTTTTTTTTTCCATTCAGCTACCAAGTGCAAAGAAACTTTTTGTGCTAAGAAAACAATTATACTCTGCCCACTAGGAGATTTCATTCTGCTTGAGGCAGGGACAGGAGAAAGGATAGAGCAGAAATCAGAACTTCTAAAGTAATAACTGCAAACTGTATATTAAAAAAAGTACAAGAAGGAGAATTTGTCTTTCTCATTGCATCCTCCTTCTTCATTCCCCCCAACATAGCACAGTTACATAATAGTTGGTTCACAAGTACCTTTAAAATGTTTACTATGTAACAAGCACCATGCTAAATGCTGGAGATACAAGATAGGTGCTTTTGCCTTGTGTTTATTCTCCTTTTCAGCTTTGCTTCCTGAATTGGGGCTTTTAATATCTGCTCCTGCACATTGTTTGACATAGGGTCCCCTGTCTGGTCCAGATATATATTGCTTGGGGTCTGGTCCCAGGCCCCTTTCTTCTTATGATAGTTCCTGTTCACAAAGAACTGCCAGGAAGTCAGTTTTGTCTACCTCTTCAGATACCATAATCCATAATCCAATGTGGGGTGTGCTGGTTCATAATCCATGATTTTTAAAGAGGAGCTATTCATCCTCCTGCAAAATAATTTGTACCTATTATCAACTTCAGCTACTCTTTCTTAGAAACCTCTTGTGTCATAGTGTTAAGTCCTGCAGATTCAAGAAAAGTCAAAACAGAGATAAATGATAGTCCTGAAATATATGCAGTTTACTTTGCTTTTATGGGCCATAAGGAAAGCTAACTGCTCTTCAAATCAGGAGAAGGCCCATCACCTAAACCACGGACACTACCGATCCAGCTGCCCCGATGTCTTTCCTCTTTTACAGACTTGCTTTAACAATGCTTTGGTTACTGGTGCATACTCCCAGGTCCAGACTATTTTCTGGTGACTAGAGAAGATGCCACATTTTATATGGATCCCATTTACTTTTCCCACTGAATGAAATAGAATCTTTGTTTTCTTTAAAGATATTTTTATTAGGCCTCATTCCTAACATATAGAGAATTGACTCAAATTTATAAAAACTCAAGTCATTCTCCAAATTGATAGATGGCCAAAGGATATGAACAACAATTTTTAGATGAAGAAATTGAAACTATTTATAGTCATATAAAAAGGTACTCTAAATCACTATTGTTCAGAGAAATGCAAATTAAGATAACCCTGAGATATCACTGCACATCTCTCAGATTGGCTAAGATAACAGGAAAAGATAATGATGAATGTAGGACGGGGATGTGGGAAAGCTGGGACACTGATACAGTGCTGGTGGAACTGTGAATGGATCCAGCCATTCTGGAGAGCAATTTGGAACTATTTCCAAAGGGGCTATCAAACTGTGCATACCTTTTGATCCAGCAATGTCTCTACCGGGCCTGTATCACAAAGAAATCATAAAGGAGGGAAAGGATCCCATATGTGCAAAAATGTTTGTGGCAGCCCTTTTTGTAGTGGCAAGAAACTGGAAACAACTCCATCAGTTGGAGAATGGCTGAATAAATTATGGTATATGAATGTTATGGAATATTATTATCCTATAAGAAATGATCAGCAGGATGACTTCAGAGAAGTCTGGAGAGACTTACATGAACTGATGCTAAGTGATACGAACAAAACCAGGAGATCACTGTACATGACAACAATATTGTATGATGATCAATTCTGATGGACATGGCTCTTGTCAACAATGAGATGATTCAGGGCAGTTCCAATGATCTCATGATGAAGAAAGCCATCTACACCCAGAGAGAGGACTGTGAGGACTGAATATGACTCATAATTTAGCATTTTCACTCTTTGTGACTTGCTTGCATTTTATTTTCTTGCTAATTTTTTTCCTTTTTGATCTGATTTTTCTTATGTAGAAGATAATTGTATAAATATATATCCATATATTGGATTGAACATATGTTTTAACATGTTTAACATATTGGACTAGGGGAGAAAGTGAGGATAAGAAGGGGAAAATTGGAACACAAGGTTTTACAAGGGTTAATGTTGAAAAATTATCCATGTATATGTTTGGAAAACAAAAAAAATTTATTTAAAAAGTTGCTTTTATTTCATGAAATATTTTCTAATTATATATATATATACATATATATATATATACATACATATAAATGTTTTAATATGTTTTTTCAAATTTAAGTTCCAAAAGATCAAGGATTTTAAGGGAATTAATATTTAAAATGCAAATGAAGGGAACCTAACTGTACCAGGTTTAAAACTATAATTTAACATGTATTAGAATACCTGCCATCTAAGGGAGGGAGTGGGGGAAAAGAGGGGATAATTTGGAACAGAAGGGTAAATGTTGAAAAATCACTCATGAACATGTTTTGTAAATAAGAAGTTTTAATAAAAAAAAAACTATATTATAAAGCAGCAGTCATTAAAACCATTTAGTACTAAGATAGAGTAATAGATCATTGGAATAGGTTAGCTTTACAAGACATAATAGTCAATGACTATAGTAATCTAGTGTTAGATAAACCCCAAAACTCCAGTTTCTGGGATAAGAATTCACTATTGCTGGGAAAATTGGGAAAAAGTATGGCAGAAAATAGGCACTGACCAACACCTAATACCCTATATCAAGATAAGACAAAATGGGTTCATAATTTACACATAAAGCCAATTAGGAGAACAAGGGATACTCTATCTCTCAGATCTATGAAGAAGGAAGGAAGTTATGGTCAAAGAAGAACTAGAGAACATTATGAAATGTAAAATGGACAATTTTTATTATATTAAATTTAAAAGTTTTATACAAACAAAACAGCCAAAATTAAAAGGGAAACAAAACTAGGAGGGGCTGAATTTTACATCCAAGGGCTCTGGTAAAGATTTCATTTCTAAAATATATAACTGATTCGAATTTATAACAATATAAGCCATTCTCCAACTGATAAATGGCCAAAGGATATAATCAATTTTCAGATGAAGAAATACTCTAAATCACTATTGATTAGGGAAATGTAAATTAAGATAACTCTGAGGTACCACTACACATCTCTCAGATTGGCTGACAGAAAAAGATAATGATAAACGTTGGAGGGAATGTGAGAAAACTAGGACACTAATACATTGTTGGGAGTTGTGAACTGATCCAACCATTCTGGAGAGCAATTTGTAACTATGCCCAAAGGGCTATCATAATGTGGATACCTTTTGATCCAGAAGTATGTCTACTTAGTCTGTATCCCAAAGAAATCATTAAAAAGGGAAGGAGGACCTACTGTGCAAAAATGTTTGTAGCAGCCCTTTTTGTAGTGGCAAGGAATTGGAAAGTGAATGGATGTCCATCAGTTGCAGAATGGCTGAAAAAAAATTATGGTATATGAATGTAATGGAATATCATTGTTCTATAAGAAATGATTAGCAGGCTAATTTCAGAAAGGCCTGAAGAGACTTACATAAATTGATGCTGAGTGAAGTGAGTAGAACCAAAAGAACATGGCACATAGTAAAAAGATTATGTGATGGACATTTCATCTTTTCAACAATGAAGTGATTCAGGACAATTCCAATAGACTTATAATAAAATCATCTGCATCCAGAGAGAGGACTATGGGGATTGAGTGAAGATCACAATCTGGTATTTTCACCTATTTTTGTTGTTTGCTTGCTTCCCCCCCCCCCTTTTTTTTTTTGATCTGATTTTTCTTGTGTAATATGATAAATATGGAAATGTTTGGAAGAATTGCACATGTTTAATCTATATTAGATTGCTAGCTGTCTAGGGGAGGTGGATGGGGGATGGAAGGGAGAAAAATTTGGAGCTCAATGTTTTATAAGGGTGAAAGAAAAAGCAAAGGTGGAAATACCATGCTTTCAACCACACCCAGTCTCTATAATTCTCATTGGATGCAAATGGCATTTTCCATCCAAACTCTATTGGAATTGTCCCATATCAATGCATTGAGAAGAACTAATTCTATCATAGTTGATCATTGCATAATCTTACAGTTATTTTGTACAAATATTCTCCAGGTTCTTCTCACTTCATTCAGTGTCAGTTCCTATAAGTCTTTCCAGGCTTTTCTGAAATTCAGCCTGCTCATCATTTCTCATGGGATAATAGTAATCCATTACATTCATATACCATAATTTAATCATCCACCAATTAGGTCATTTTTTTCTTCCAGATCCAGATCCTTTTCCCCTCTTTTATCTTATATTGACTTTTAACAAAGGCCTAGATATACAGGTCTTAAAACACTCCCCATTATCCTAAGGTGATAATTTGAGCATTCTAATTGTCCAGCCTTGCTTTTTTAACAATATTGTGGAGGGGAATGAGGGGGCAGGGGAGAGTGTAAACTTGGACATGGTGAATGGTCCATGCCAAAATACTGAGGTCTTTTCTGTACCTTTTCTTCTGTTGCTTTTAAATTTCTAACATCTACTTTCTTCATATTCTCTCTCTATATCTCTTTCCCAGTACATCATGATTTGAGTCCTTGCCCCAGGTAGTTAAAAGATGGATACCATTCTTTCATTGTATTAGTTGGTAAATGGATGCTCCTGGAGAATTCTCTTTCAAAAGCAGGTCAAACCTTGGAGTGAAGGTGGGAGGTTGTTTGCTGAAGTCCCAGACTAACCCTGAAATGAACACTGTTCCTACAGAACAGAAAGCAAATAACCAAAACACCAAACATATCGAAACCAGTCCCACTATTCAGCTTGGTCCTGGACACAATCAAACACCTCCCTCCAAGGACTGTTGTGGAAATCACATGAGATCATAATTGTTAAGTTCCACAGAGTGAGTACTTAGCTATTATTGCTGACAAAGAAGATGAAGGATTTTATTGTGGTAACTCTTATATGGTAGTAAGGAAACCTATTTTAAAATTATCTGAAAATTCATCTATTAGCACAAACAATATGTATCTAGACAAGGCTAGGATCTTGTAACTCTGTCATATCATCTTCCAAGACATCAAGCAGATCTCCCAGGAGTAGTTCTGTGTATTCCTCAGAAACAGCCTGATGTCCTTGGAAATTATCCCAATGTCCTTGCTGGGCACCCAGATGTCCCTGGGAAGCAGTCTGATGTCCTTGCTGGGCACCCAGACGTCCCGGGGAAGCAGTCAGATGTCCTTGCTGGGCACCCAGATGTCCCTGGGAAGCAGTCAGATGTCCTTGCTGGGCACCCAGACGTCCTGGGGAAGCAGTCAGATGTCCTTGCTGGGCAGCCAGATGTCCCTGGGAAGAAGCACCCAGGTGTCCTTGCTGGGCACCCAGATGTCCCTGGGAAGCAGTCAGATGTCCTTGCTGGGCAGCCAGATGTCCCTGGGAAGAAGCACCCAGGTGTCCTTGATGGACACCCAGATGTCCCTGGGAAGCCACCAGGTGTCCTTGCTGGGCACCCAGAAGTCCCTGGGAAGCCACCAGGTATCTTTGCTGGGCACCCAGACATCCCTGGGAAGCCGCCAGGTATCCTTGCTGGGTACCCAGCTGTCCCTGGGAAGCCACCAGGTATCTTTGCTGGGCACCCAGACGTCCCTGGGAAGCCACCAGGTGTCCTTGCTGGGCACCCACCTGTCCCTGGGAAGCCGCCAGGTGTCCTTGCTGGGCACCCAGATATCCCTGGGAAGCCGCCACGTTTCCTTGCTGGGCACCCAGACGTCCCTGGGAAGCCACCAGGTGTCCTTGCTGGGCACCCAGATATCCCTGGGAAGCCACCATGTTTCCTTGCTGGGCACCCAGACGTCCCTGGGAAGCCACCATGTTTCCTTGCTGGGCACCCAGACGTCCCTGGGAAGCCACCATGTTTCCTTGCTGGGCACCCAGCTGTCCCTGGGAAGCCGCCAGGTGTCCTTGCTGGGCACCCAGACGTCCCTGGGAAGCCGCCACGTTTCCTTGCTGGGCACCCAGACGTCCCTGGGAAGCCGCCACGTTTCCTTGCTGGGCACCCAGACGTCCCTGGGAAGCCGCCACGTTTCCTTGCTGGGTGCCCAGACGTCCCTGGGAAGCAGCCACGTTTCCTTGCTGGGCGCCCAGACGTCCCTGGGAAGCAGCCACGTTTCCTTGCTGGACAGTCAGATTTCCCGGATGGGCACCCAAATATTCCTGGAAAGCATCCAGAGGTTCTTGCTTGACAGTCAGAAATCCATCTAGTTGCTCTTCACCGTTCAGCAGTGGCTGTATCTGTCTTTGACTTATTTGTGGTGACTGGTACAGAGAAGAGGCCAGTTGCTGTCTCTGGGAAGTAGAGGTTTGGGGGAGGTAGGGCTGTAGGGCTGGTAACTCTTGAAGGTAAGGCTGATGCAGCTGAGATGAGGGCTCCTGTGCACCCTGAAAAGGCAGTGGGTGATGGGTTGAAAGCAACTGTCTATTTGCCCAGCCTTGCTCCTGTGCATGCAGCGGTGGTAAGTTTTGTGTTCCATAGTTCTCTGGAAAGGCCCTAGAAGTTGCACGGCAAGTGGAGCTTTTTTGGGACATTGACCCAGGACGGACATCACACTGACGTGTGGTTGACATGGAAGACCCCTTGAAGTGTTGTCTGGCTCTTCTATTTTGAAACCAAACCTAAGTGGGGAGAAGAAATGGAATGATTTTTATTAAATTACTCAGGTTTTTTTTGTGTGTGTGTCATTTTTTCTTTTGTGTTTCTTTAAACTGGTATTGCTCATTTGGAACTATGCCCAAAGAGCTATCAAACTGTGTATACCCTTTGATCCAGCAGTGTTTCTACTGGGCTTGTGTCCCAAAGATCTTAAAGGAAGGAAAGGAACCCATATGTGCAAAAATGTTTGGGGCAGCCCTTTTCGTAGGGGCAAGAAACTGGAAACTGAGTGGACGCCCATCAGCTAGCTAATGGCTGAATAAGTTATGGTAAATGAAAGTTATGGAATATTATTGTTCTATAAGAAAAGAAATGACCAGCAGGATGATTTCAAAGAGGCCTGGAGAGACTGACATGAACTAATGCTAAGTGAAATGAGCAGAACCAGGAGATCATTATACATGACAACAATATTATATGATGATCAATTCTGATGGATGTGGCTCTTTCCAACAAGATGATTCAAACCAGTTCCAATTGATCAGTAATGCAGAGAGCCATCTACACCCAGAGAGAGAACTATGGGAACTGAATGTGGACCACAACATAGGATTTCCTCTCTTTCTGTTGTTTGCTTACATTTTTGTTTTCTTTCTCAGGTGTTTTGTTTTGTTTTGTTTTTTCCTTCTTGATTGGATTTTTCTTGTGTGCAAGATAATTGTATGGATACATATATTGGATTTAATATGTATTTTAACATATTTAACATGTACTGGACTACCTGCTATCTAGGAGAGGAGAGAGGGGAAGGAAGGTTTTACAAGAGTCAATGTTGAAAAATTACCCAAACATATGTTTTGTAAATAAAAAACTATAATAAAATAAATTAAAATAAATAAACTGGTATTGCTCTTGAAAGGAAAAGTTGATAAGACATACTATATGCCAGGCTTGGTATCGAGGTTCTATGGCTCTCCCTTAGGAGCATTTGCCCAGTCTGATCTCTGGACTAGCTGAAGATACATAGCTGGGAAAGCAAAAAGAAAGCTGTTTTGGATCTGCAGTGTAAGAATTGGACTGGGAAAGGAGAGCTTCTCAATCTACTTAGTTATGGCTTTCCAAAAAAAGAAAAAAAAAAGATGCTATCTTTACTTAACAATGCAGGACACTGGAGAAATGGCAGTATTGATAGGAGACCAGGAATCTGGAATAATATTTACCAAAGTGCCAACATTAATGGGAGTCAGATCCTCTTTAGATCTTACTTTCCTCAAATGCTGCCCTTTGTGGTAATTAAGATAGTGTATAAGTACTAGCTAAAATGTGCAAACACATATGATTTGCTGTTTCTTAAACTCAGGGGAAAAAATGTCTTTGGTTGTTCCTTCTTCCTGTCCAAGATATGGTAGTACTCCCAGTGTCTTTATGTATCTCCTCTCCCCTGGGAGGTCCTAGTGGGCTCTACCTTCCCTCTGGAAGCACCTCCATTCTTCAACTTTTAGCTCCCTAAAAATGTATCTTATTCTTTACTTCTATCCACACTTTTTCAGATAATTTTTTAAAAGTAGAAGCAACCCTTCACATTATAATGAAGGATCTGTGTAGAACCTTGCTTCAAATCCTAGTTCTGACATGTTCTAGCTCTCTCACCTGGGTAAGTTATTTCACTTGTCTAAGCCCCAGTTCTCTTCCCAGTTCCTTGTAAGATGAGCAAGTCACACCAGATGATCTTTGTCTTCCCACCCTAAAGCTGGAATCCTTTGAAGATTAGCCTATGGAGCAAAGGATTTCCAGAAACTGGTGGCAGAAGAATTGAATGAAGCTGTATTGACCATAAGAAACATTATAAAGAAGTTGGAATATGGAAATATGTTTGGAAGAATTAGACATGTTTAACTTTTATTGGATTCCTTACTGTTTTGGGAAGGGGAGAATGGAAGAAACAGGAAGAGAGATTTGGAACACAAAATTTTGGAAAGATGAATGTTGAAAACTATCTTTGCATATATTTGGGAAAATAAATACTATTAAAAGAAAAAAAATATTTCAGGGAAATAGAGAAACAACAAAAAGCATCAGAACTCAGACTGAGGCTGGGACAAATACTGCAGTGTTGAAGACTCAGGAGAAAATATACCTCTCTACTCTTGGGCAAGAGTTATGAATTACAGGAAGCTTATGCTACAACAAGTGTCAATGATTTTAGTTTAATTGTTCCTTGCTATCAAGGAAGACTCCATTTGTAGGGGGTAGGAGGCAGTATTGGGAAATAAAGAAAAGCAATAATTCCCTTGAAATTCTTGACCTTTTGTTCTTCCAGATGAATTTTGTTGTTATTTTTTCTAAGTCAGTAAAATAGCTTCTTAGGAGTTTGTTTGGTATAACACTAAATAAATAGATTAGTTTAGGTAGTATTGTCCTCTTTATTATATTTGCTCAACCTATCCAAGAGCACTTGATGTTTTTCTAATTGCTTAGATCTGACTTTATTTGTGTGGAAAGTATTTTGTAGTTTTGCTTATATAGTTCTTGACTTTCCCTTGGCAGATAGATTCACAAATAGTTTATATTATCAACAGTTACTTTAAATGGAATTTCTCTTTGTATCTCTTGCTATTGGATTGTGTTGGTAATGTATAAAAATGCTGAGAATTTATGTGGATTTATTTTGTATCTTGCAACTTTGCTAAAGTTGTGGATTATTTCTAATAGATTTTTAGTTTTCTCTAAGTATACCATCCTATCATCTGCAAAGAGTGGTAATTTGGTTTCCTCATTACCTACTATAATTCCTTAAAGAAAAGAAATAAAAAGGAAATTAAGGGTTGCCTCCATTTCACAATGACAAATTGCAAAAAGACCTATTGAAGGTCCCAAATGGATATTAACCTATTGACTTAGTGTGTGGAAAGGAGTGGCAATGTAGGATGTCTTCTTGCTATCTATAGCATAGCTTTAAACTACACATAGAAGTACCATGTTACATGGAAGCATCAGCTCTACTCACCTGTATTCTTGACTCCTCTGTTTTAACCTTCTGGGCAAGTTCTTCTCTTTCAGTTATGCCAGGATAGGGCCTTTTTTCAAAAAACTCAATAAGAATATCGAGTTGCTCTTTTGTGAATACTGTTCTTTTTCTTCTTGTTGAGCTAGTAGGTTTTGCTATGGGAAAAAGGGGAGAAAGGATTTAGAGAGTAAGAGGAGCATTTCCTGCCATTACTAGATAGTATTTGGTATAAAAGACTTGGAGACTTTGTTAGATCAGCTTTTCTGGAGCAGTGTATAAAACTGGGCTTTTTCTAATCCTCTGTCACTTGGCTTCCCTAACATGATTTCTCCCAACCTTTCTTCCTCCTCTTCTCCCTTCATGTTGAGCATTCCAGAAAGTCTATTTTCAGATCACTACAGCCTCTTTTGTCTCTCTTCCTGCTTTTCTATTCCCTTTCCTTCTAGGCCAATTCAGTTTTTCATTACTTCTGGCTTTCCTATTGCAGTATATACTCCTTAATAGAAAACCTGGCTCTACAACTACACAACACACCCAGGTTGACACTGGCAAAGTAGAATTTAAAGAGATCATCCTTTTCTCCCCACCCTTTTTTGGGGTCAAATTCTTTAATCTGCTGTTCAAGACTCTAAATAATTTGGAGCCAAATACCTATCCAGCTTTCTCTTACTTTCTTCATTCAGATTGAGCAGCCAATCTGATTCTTCCCTCTTTCTACCCTTGCCCTTACTCCTCCCCCTCTTTTCCCTTTGACTTTGCTCAGGCATTCTGTGTCTGGAATTCCCTCCCTCACCTTTTGGCAGTTATCATTTTCCCCTCCTTTCTACCTTCTCCAGGATGACTATTGGTAATGACCTTCTCTTCCCCAATTCTCATTTCCCCTCTCCTTCAGTTTTGTCTTATTTATGCCATATTGTATCACTTATTAGTTCTAGCATAGGTCCTCTCATTTCTAAAATTTCTAAAAATGGGATTGGCTGGGATATACCTTAAGGTCGGTTCCTGTTCCAGATCAATGGTCCCATTTCAGATTGAAGTTCTTTCTACATGTTATACCTCCTGTCTCCTTGCCCTCACACAAGCTTTCCTCTTCTGTTTCCATCCATTTCCTAGACCCTCTGGCTACTTTCCAAGGACAGCTCTGAGACCACATCTCTTCCCCAAAGCCTTTCTTGCTACACTGTTGCATTCTTACACCCCTTAATATTGTCTACAGCTTGACATACTTTATATTTACTTCTATGTGCTTGGAGTGTGGACTCATAGGAAGAACAACTTGGTTCTGGAATCAAAGGCGATCAGATGCAGATGAGTCTATCTTACTTCCTACTTGGGGGGGGGGAGGGAAGGAGGGTTTCTCCTTTCCAAGGATCAGTTTCTTTCTTGATTAAACAAGGTGTTCACTCAAGTGATTCTTAGATCTTTTCTATCTAAATATATGTCTGACTTTTACATTGCCTCTCCAGAGAAGGGAGGGACACTTTGTCTGAGTTTACAGGTTACCTCAAAGTACCTTGTACAGAAAAGGGCCATGGTACTTATAGAACTGAATAGCTCTTAGGTATCTAGTTTAAAGAACATGAGATGTATTTATCTGTGTCACTCCAGGAACTTAGCCTCAGGGTAGAGGTGAAAGAAAAGAGATTGCAGCATTGAGAAGCCTGGTGCAAATGCCTGGAGGTATCAAGATGGAGGTTCTGTTCCTCTACTTGCCTCCTATTCTTAATCTCTCAACTGGTGTAAATCACAAGTTCAGCTATAAAACAACAATCAGTGGGCAGCTAGGTGGCGAAGTGGATAGAGCACCAGCCCTGAATTCAGGAGGACCTGAGTTCAAATTTGGTCTCAGACACTTAACACTTCCTAGCTGTGTGTCCCTGGGCAACTCACTTAACCCCAGCCTCAGAAAAAAAACAAAAAACAAAAAAACCCCCAAAATTCTCCCAGGAGACTTTCTCTAGAATTGTGAGATTCACAAACTTGCTCAGTATTGGACAACCAGGATACATCAAAGGCAGAACTGGAACTCAGGTCTCAGGATTCCAAGAGCAGATCTTTTCTTAGTGATGCCTGGCTTGCCTCAAACTTGAACTAACTTCTATATCCCACATTTATTAAATCCCCACTTCATCATGTTAGGTTAATGTGGAATACAGATAAATACACTTTGGTGTCTTTAAATTATTTAAGGATTACTTTGAAATTTCTCTTTAACAACCCACTCCATTATTAAAAGTACAAACACACATACAGTCATATACCTGTGACTACATTGATGTAGGTATTGATATAATTAACTTAAGATTTACAAAACACTTTGTTAAGTGTAAGAGATAGCGTAGGATTTCAGGTCTTCCTGACTCCCAAATCCAAGGAGTCACCTAGTTGGTTTTTGAGATTGTACTAACGCGGGTCACAACATTTAATTATTCAGTTATTTCTAGATCTGAAACCAGCTCTGTATCCACTAAGCCATTCTGCCTTTTTTCCCCCTCAAAAACCATCTCATAAGACTGCCCTAAAATATTCCACTGAACTGAAGTAACAGGATATAACCCTTTCAAGACACCAAGAAAAGAAAACTATCCAGGTTTAGTTTCTTGTCAATAAAGAATGCTTTCACAATCTTTTTAAAAACATATTTCAAGCATCACTTATGCTCATTCAACAATTCGGTTTATTATCAACTGCAAGACAATGAGCTCAATCTTAAGTATAGAAAGGCCCTCCTCCAAAAATCTCCCCATCTGTTTCTTTTCTAAACTTAATCTCAACATAAAGTTTCACAATTAACTTTACAGGGTTTCAATACTTCTAGTAAGAGACTTAGCTCATCCATATAACTTCAATGACTTTTTTCCCCCCTAAGACCTAAGACATGGCACTGTGTATTGGAGCAGAAACTGAGGGGAAATTTGAACTAATAAGATCTTTTAAAACTAACCCAGAATCTATCCTCTTAACTGAAGGAATAAAGTTTAAATTCTTTCAAACCATAGAAATACCACATAGAAACTTTCCCACCATCCCCAGAGAAAAGGAACTGAACAGCCAAGTTTTGAGAGCAAAGAGCAATGTCACTTACTAGAAGAATCTTGCTGCTCCTCATTTGGTGGTGATGGTGAATTATCCGTCATCATGCTTGGAAGGTGAAAAAATTAGAAGATCCAAATGGTAGAAAGTAATGGCACTGAGGCTTCGAATATTTATACTGTCTCTTCAAGTCCTAACCCATGGAAGCCAAAAGCCTTACCTCTTATTTTCTCAAATGCTCTGTGAAGGCATTTATATAGAAATGAGTAGAAAGCGTTGCTAGGTGGGCTAAAACCAAGGCTGGTGGGGAAAGGGCGGGGTCTCTTATCTATGTACTCAGAAAAATTAGGTGTTAACTTGGATTTCAGTTGTAAACCCACCCTCCCCACCCCCACCCAACAACAGTTTGCTAGAAGAAAATTCCACATTGGCCAAAAAAACATAAATAAACTTGATAACAAGCTAATACTTATCAAGATGCCCATGTTAAGAACACCCCTTTTTACTCCTCTCTTTTACTATTAAATTTGATTCATTGTTGCTGTACCCCCTTATTTTCAAGGCCATAGCTTACTTTGTAGCCATTTTTTTTATGTATCAAGGTTTGGCAACATTAAACCGTGTCTTTTCTTAAAGGAGATCCAGACGTATGTGTATAGTTTCCCTCTTCCAACAGAATAAAGAAAGTTTTTTGCTTAACACCACTGTTTGCTGTTTTTATTTTATTTTTCACAATTCACAGTGGTTATGATAACCTGCGTGAGTTTTTTTTGATATTTTCAGGGTTAATAACGATTGTATAACCTCTGTAATTCTTTGGTCCTTTATCTTCAGAGTTTACAAATTATAAAGTACACAGAACTTGTTAACTTGTCTTATGAGTTAGAATCTCTTCACCTGGGGGTTGCCAAGATCAATGAATTTACAAGTCTGGTCCTATGCCCTGCAATTTGAAGAAAAGACTTTACAAGGTTGGCAGCTAAATGAAAAAGGCTGATGTGAGAAAAAGACAAGGCTTCCTTCAGTTTCGATATTCCTAGACCCTAAGCTGATACCCCCAAGATACCAAGGCTCTTGACCTCCTGAAATTTCTCTTTGCATTTTCCCCTGACTTCCAAGGGAATATAAGCAACTTTGGCTTTTGTTCCCATTTCAATAAAACACACAATTTTTAAGTGACAATTTAATAAATATTTACAAGGTGTAGGATATTTTCTCCCATAAAACAATTAAATTTCCTATATCTTCATCCAGAGAGAACCATGGAGAGTAAATGTTTGTTCTGCCCTCTTTTTTTTTCTTCTGTTTTTTTTTCTCATGATTTCCCCCCTTCGCTCTTATTTTTCTCTTCCAACATGATTCATAAGGAAATATTTTTAAATGTGCATGTATAACCAAAACAAAGTGTTTTTACATGCAAGTGGAGGAAACAAATTTTTTTTAAGTAAACTTTGGCTTTATTCTTGGATCTCTAAAACCTAGTAAGCACACAAACATTCAAGTAAGACATTTTTTTTAAAGTTCCTAGAGTGTGCCAGGTCCTGGCCTAAGGGCTGGGTACTTTTACCTTGAAGGAATTATCCCTGGAGGGGATGTTGGAGGAGGATAGGGGTGGGACGTGTGACTTCACTGGAATCTGGAACTTTTGGGCGGGGAAGCTCCCTCTATCAATACAAGTTTGCCCTTCCCTTCTTCTCTCATTTACCCCAACTTGGTCATAGTATTTTCAAAGGCTTGAAGCTTGAGCAGAATTGCATAAATCGTCTGTGACAGAGACAGCTTTTCCATTTGAGGACTGGGTGAGTGCAGCTTGTTGACAGCTCCCACAGAGGCCATTAAAAAAAATATATATATTATAGCTTTTTATTTACAAGATAATATGCATGGGTAATTTTTCAGCATTGACTTTTGCAAAACCTGTTCCAACTTATCCCTTTCTTTCCCCACCCCCTCCCCAGATGGCAGATAGTTCAATACATGTTAAATATGTTAAAGTATATGTTAAATACAATATAAGTATACATATTTACACAGTTATCTTGCTGCACAAGAAAAATCGGATTTAGAAATAAGGTAAAAATAATCTGAGAAGGAAAACAAAAATGCAAGCAGACCATCACAGAAGGAGTTAGGGTTACGTTGTGGTCCACACTCATTTCCCATCGTTCTTTCATTCGATGTAGTTGGTTTTCTTCGTTACTGAACAATTGGAACTGATTTGAATCAACAGATGCCATTTTCTAAAAAGTACTGTCAGTCCAAAGTTCTGTCATTGAGCTCAAAATGTGTCAAGCTCAGCCTCCATCCTCCATCATTCATTTCGTGTTGATCACACAGCTATTAGAGTCTGAGGCACTATTGGAACTATTCTTGCTCCTTCCCCTTCCTCCTCCTCCCACTTATATGCCAAGATTCAGTGTGCAATTGCCCTGCATGTACAACCGGCATGTTTCAGAGGCAAGATTTTAATTGCCCAAGTTTTCCTGAAGTTCTAAATTCAATTAGAACTTTTGCTTTTTTCTTATCTAAGGAAGTGAGGGACAAACACGTGAAGTTTGTATAAAATGATGAACATTCAATTCCTCAGAAACCATGAGCAGACAATGAGAAATCCTGAAAAGCTAAGTTTCCACAGAATGTTGCAAGTTTCCAGGTAATATAATATAATAATATTACTTAATATAATAAGTATCTCTGGCAATTGAGCTTTCTGACAGAGAATTCTGATGGGGCGGGGGAGGGGGGCTGGGGGAGAGGAAGGGTGTTTAGACGAAACACAGACTTAAACCTGCCGGGATCAATGACCCGGAGAAGGCTTTTCTTTACCGCTTGCTAATGAGATTCATCCAAAGTATCTTCTCCTCCCAGAGAGGAGCCACAAGACAAAGCTCGAAAAGAGGGCGTTCCGACATTGTCCGGGGTACTGTTCCTCTAGCCAAATGCAAGTAGGAGGGGGACTAACTTAGAAAAGCTTTTTCTGCCTTGGGGAACTATGCGCTCCTTGGAGGGGGGAGCACGGTGCCTGTTTCTCATAAGAATCGAAAGCTGTATCTTTCAATCTCTCTCAATAAAACATTACACACTTGAAATTGAGTTAGGGGTCTTGTTTCTAACAGTAGGAGCTACCTAACTTCTTAGTCGGTTACAGAATCTTTGAAAAATTGAGTTAGGGGTCTTGTTTCTAACAGTAGGAGCTACCTAACTTCTTAGTCGGTTACAGAATCTTTGAAAAACAAATTTGAGGCAGATTGGGCCCCTGGGGTGAGGGCTTGGAGGTCCAGCCACCAGGCCTTGCATCTACCCCCAACAAGATCATGGTTAGGTATGACTTCGAGGAACAACAATAGCGCCTTACCCTGGAGGCGAAGTTCCGAGAGCAGCAAACTGGCCTCTACCATCTATCTGAAAGAAGTCCCGGAGCTGGAGATCAATCTAGATGAGCTCCTGGGCTCTTGGAGGACAGCACTTGGGCTACCCTCATCAAGGAGCTGTTGGTTGACTTTTATAAACCCCTTGAGATCTCCCTTCATCTCTGACCCACTAGACAAGATCCAAAAGCTGAGCTTATTTCAAAAGAAGTGAGTCCCGCTTCCCTCGACTTCACCTCCTTAATTGAGGTTACCCAGCAGGACAATACCTGTGCATCCTAAGGCTCCCAGATCTCATAGTTACAGCAGGACTTGAGGTCTGCTTGGTGCCCCCCAGGGTCCTTCAAACCTTTTCTCGGAACTTTTCTCCCCACTCCCACCTGAGTTTCCCTTTGGGTTTTTACTCATTGTAATTAAGCTGAGGGATTTTTTGTGTCTCCAACCTGACATTCTCAGCTATCCCCAGCCTTCCCAACACACCAAGTCAACAATTAGTCCTTGGGCCCCAAAGATCAAATTCCCAGAGCTCAATGTGGGTGTAAAGACTGTGTCCATGGAGTTGCAGGAACCAATGGGCTGTGAACTGGTATTCCAGCCTCCTCTTCAAGCAAGGACATTGCTGTAGTTTAGGAGGGGAAAGGATTGCAAGTTAGCACCTCACCCCTATTTCCCAATTTTAGAGGGCTGAGGAGGAGGAGAGAAGGGAATTCATGGACCAGGGCCACAGGCCTAAGGGATTCTGCTGGAAGAGTCTGAGGAAAATGGGATATTTGCCCACGGATCCTGATCCTGGAGTTGGGAGGGCGATTTGAGTGACTCTGGAAACCCCCTCTTTGTTGCTGAGCTGCCAAAGTCCAAGTGTCTGGAGAGGAGAGTATTGAGGTTGAAGAGCCCGGTTAAGGATGGAAGGGATTCCCCTCCTTGTCAATGAGTTCCCACTTCTTTTAGGTTCAAAAAAAAAAGAGAAGTAATCTGAAGCACTGGATAGTAGGGACAGTACTGGCTGTGCAGAGGCCTTATGTTTGCCAGTTTGTTTCCACTGGCTGCAAGGTTGATGTTTGATCTTCATTCTGGAAGAAGCCATGACATCAGGGAGGTGATAACATGATGCTGAAGGCCACAGATAGTGGGGAACCATGGGCGAAGCATAAAACCCTTTAGTCCAGTAAGGAACCCTGCTGATGTGTCTGGTTTGGCTCCCTATCCCCCAAAAGGTGTCTCAGCCTTCCTGAAAAGTCAGGAGACATGACAACCTATGTTGGACTTGAAGCAAAGTTATGCTAACATGACAAGGAAACATCTGCACACAATAGCAAATTGTATAGTCCCACATGTGCAGTGCTCTTTAATCATGTAAGTGTATTACATAAGCACAGGGTATATAAGGCTGAGGATTTCTTTGAATAAATGGACTCCTGCTTGACTATCCCTCTGAGTCCCACCTCTTTACTCCTCATCCAAAATCAGGGCTTGGGTTGGCACCAAAGTCCTCCTGTGAACACATCTGGACAACATGACATGCAAGTGAATTGGACTTGAGTGAAGGCAGGTTGTACAAGGCATCAGCTTCACTTTCTCCTCCAGAACCATCTGCAGCCAGTGGTCAGATAGAGATCAGAAGGACTGGCAGCAAGTAAGTGTTGTATCCCCTAGTGCTTGCTTAGGGAACATTCTGTCATCATCTTCTGGTCTGTAGGGAAGAGAAGCATCTGTCAATAATCTGGAGCCTCTGCCTTCCTCATGGGCACTGGGGTGGATGATCTGAGCAGGATTTTGAGGCTTATCTAGAACTGATCAGGGTCTTTTCATTCCTTCATCTTCTCCTTCCCCAAGGGCTCCCCTCCCATTTCTGGGATGTTCCACCAGAATCTGCCTTATTCTCGCCTTGAAGCAGCTAATACTGGAACCACTTTTCTAATCTGAGCCTGTTTGCATTCAGTTTCATGATTAATTTCTCTTTCTTTTTGATAAGAGAAGCTCCTACAGAGAATCTTACCATTCTTCTTTATCAGCATGTCTCTTTCCTGGTTCTTGATTTAAGCCAAGCAGGGACTGCTAGAACCCTTGATATCCTTGGAGAAACCTGGCTTGTGGAAGTAACAGATGATGATATACCCACAGGCCTATGTGAAGAAGTAAAGGGCACTCTGCTTGATGTGATACTCCATTAGTTGGTCCATGAAATGATTTTCTCCTTGGACAAATCTCCTTAAACAGAAGACAATTTCCAGGAAGCCCTGAGTAATGTTCAGAAATAGATTCTGGGGGCAGCTAGGTGGCGAAGTGGATAGAGCACCAGCCTTGAATTCAGGAGGACCCAAGTTCAAATCTGGTCTCAGACACTTAACACTTCCTAGCAGTGTGACCCTGGGCAAGTCACTTAACCCCAGCCTCAGGAAAAAAAAAAAAAAAAAAAAAAAGAAAGAAAAGAAATAGATTCTGGACCTGTCCATCTTTGATGAAGGCCAGTGTCTTTTACATATTGGCCCATATGCAAGTTTAGCAATGTTCTTTTTGGATATTCAGGATAGATGGTGGGGAGAAATTGTTCTGCAAACAACCGGCAGAGCAGTACACACTGATTGGCCTTTGGTGTCAGTGAATCTCTTATGATAGGGGATTCAATAACCCTAAAATAGCCCCTTTAACCTGGAATCTCATTCTCTGTAGCACTGGCTGACAACAGGTTGGACTCCGGCTTGGATATGGCTGCAGAGTCTTCAATGGTCAAGATGAACTCATTGACCACCACTAGTGGTATTCCCCCTCATCACATCTTCCAGGGCTTTCCATTCTCCAGGCTTAGTATTTGGGTGGGGGGCCTCCTCTCCTCACTTAGCATTGGCTTTACCAGTGCTCCTGGGTCCAGGTCAAGGGAACTGTAGCTGCTGGCACCCAGATAAATAAAGGAACATTTGGTACCAATGAAGCACTGGTAGAACCAGTGCACTAACAATGCTACTGTAGGGGGCAAGTATGGCGAAGCTTATCTTCCAAATTGGAGACTTTCCCTTTCTCCAATATAAATTTAGGGAAATGGATAATGATAAAAGTTTTTTTTTCTTTGATCGTTTGTAATTTCCACCTGAAATTACTCTGTCTCTGAGTAATAGGAAATATGAAAAAAAGAGATTGGACTCAAAGATGCCCAACAGCATTAATGGTCTCATAGCAAAAGAGGCTCCCACAGCCTTGTGGGATATTATAATAACACAGACTCCTAGCATAATTGACCTTGTAAGTCAATTCAACTTCACCCTGGCAAGCCTGCTGGAGTAAAGCAGAGGTCTCCAATTCTGTAGGTAAGCACCACATTTTAGAGAGAGTTCAAACTTCATCTGCAGCTCATCCAAGGTTACATGGCTAAACTCAAATGGCCATCATGAGTCTAGTAGGCTAAGAAGACCCTCAATTTCTCCAGCTTCTTGGCTAGAAGCACTAGGATCTATGTCTTCTTCTACCTGATGGTGGGGCTGTTGGCTCAGGACTGGATGAATGGGATTCTCCTAACCTTAGGTAGCTGCCTGTTCCCTGAAGACCTTTGGCATGAAGCTATAGGGTTAGAGTGTAGATTTTGGCCTGTAAGAGCTCTGCCATAACCTTCCCTTTTGCTAGGAAGTGTTTAGAGGAGCACCCAACACAAGGAACTTCCCAAAAATCACAATTCATTGCAATATGTTGTAATAAGCTTAGATGGTTCATTCAATGATCTTTTTTCACTTGACCAAAGTAAAGGCATTGAGTTTTTGAACAGTGAGAATTTTGAACTAGTAAAACATCAAGAACCATCATCACAACCAAAAAATGCCTTCTTAAAACCACCCAGAAATGATTGTCTCAATGGAAGGAATGCAACACAAGGATATTCATGTAAACTCTGGAACACCAGCCAAAACCCACAAATGGGAATAAAGAACTCACAAAAACAAAGACATTTCACTTAACAGAAGAAAGTTTCCTGTCCTCTGGAGGTGTGTTGAGGTCCATCTTTTTTGAAGAGACAGCAAAGACTCTATCTAAAAATCAATGAGGATATAATCTTTTTTGTTGTTGTTTCTGTTTTCCTTTCCGTTTTAGACACATACACACACAAACCATGAAAAAGAAAAAGCAACAAAAAAGGTGAAAATACTATGCTTCAATCCACATGGTTTGTGGATGCCCTTCTGGTTTTGTTCCCTCTGCCATCAGTTCAAGTAAGTCTTTCCAGACAGCCTTCTTTTGAGATAATTCTATGGGTTGTCTTCACTGGTGAAGCCCCACCTCCCTTTATTTTCTCCAGAACTTTGTATATATTAATCAGTGTTTTCTCCACCTTTCTCACAAGAGAATAGGAGCTCCTTGGAGTTGAGAGTTCTTCCTCCCACTCTATTTAATTCAACACAAAGTTAATGATTGTTTGTTAAGTATGATCAAAGTACCTGACTTTTTTGTGTGCTAAAAAAAAATTAGCTTGCACTTTGGAAAGTTCTATTCTTCTGGAAGTAGAACTGGGAGGAGAGGTGGAGTTCACACAAAACTCCTATACAAGTAAGCACAATGAATTTACTAAGCAAATACAGAGGGAAATTGGTTTTGTCCTTGGATCCCTGAAACCTAGTGTAGGGGCACAGTAGTCAGTCAGTCAATTAGCATTTGGAAAGTGCTCACTATATGCCAGATCCTGGGTTAACTGCTGAGGGGACAGGGAATGGCTTTTGCCTTGAAGGAATGATCCCTATTGATAAAGGAACTCACCTTTAACCTAGTGATATGGAAGGGACTTGAGGCTTCCCTGGAATCAGGAACTCTGGGGTAAAAGAGCTTCCTCTATCAATGCAAGTTGGCACTTCCTTTCCCTCCCCATTAAACTGTTATAGCAGTTTATCTGCTATATTTATAAAAGTTTTCTTAGAACCTTGAGAGGTGACTTGACCAGGGTCACACAGATAGTCTTTTTAAGAGACTGAACTATAATGCTGGAGAAACTCAGACAAGGTAGAGATTAGAGAGTTTTTCATATTTTATTTGAGAGGGAGAAATTATGCTGTGGGAAAAACAGGATCCATGTTACCCCCAACAGCTGAATTGGACTCATGTCTCAAAGCATCCAGTAACAAGTGAAGAATTCCAGGGATTCTTATAGGGCTCCAGCAATCAGGGGAACAAAGCAGGGTGGGGTTACAGCTCTGGTGAGCAGGAACTTCCAGGAACAGACCATAATTTGGTTCTGACAGGTTAGGGGTAAGGAAGTATCATAAATCCTGATAAATCTAGAGTTGGTTATACATAGCCAGAAATAAACAGTTCTTGGTCTCAAGGAATATTCTTTCTATTGAATAATCTGTGTGAATGTCTGGTGCTAGGAAACAGAAGTGGAATATGGAACTTTCCCCCTTGTTCTTCTCTAGAAACTTTTTACCTTGAGATCCATTGCTGGAACTCTATCTTTCCAGAAATCAGCAGGAGTCAGGATCACTAAATGTCTTTATTCTAGATCTTTACCGTCACCTCCAATGCCAGGTCATGAGTGCAAGTGAGCGTGAGTTCCACCACCCAAGTTTCTCTTACTCCTCCCACACAAGTCACTTCCCTCTCTTTGTCTCACCAAGTGAGGTTAATAGTAAATTTGTTTCCACTCTGTTTGGGACAAGACCTACCCAAATTGACTACTCAGAGATCAGTCATAGAAAGAAGAATTATTTATTAGAATCTCGAGAAGCGGACTCCATCCTGGTCTGAGCCAAATTTCACAGCAGGATAGGGCCAGAGCCTTGAAAATGCTTATAGCTTTTATACATTTCAGACAAAGAACCTTCAAAATCCTGCCCTCTATATGTTGTGATTGGTCACCTAAGTCTACTGTACTCCTAGTTGGTCAGTGGAATGTATTAGACAAGGTGAGATATATAGCTTCTTTGGCCATGTTGGACAATGGGATGTTGTTTAGGCCTTATCTAAAATCACGTGATTCTGGAGAAGCTGAAACTGAGGCCTAATAGGCATGGTCTAATTTAGTAAATAGTCTCTGATCAATAGGTGCTGTAAGATCTTCACCCTTTTCCCACACAACTCTTTTATATGAGTTTTATTAATGGACCCCTTATTAATGGACATACTAGAAGGCTCAGTTGTGTGCTGTAATGCCTTATTAAAGAAAGCGTGGAAAAAATGACAAGCAGGATGGTTTCAGAAAAACCTGGGAAGATTTATATAAAATGATGCAAAGTGAAGTGACCAGAAAGCACCAGCTTTGTATGTTCAGTACATTGTATACAATAACAGAACAGCAATACAATACAAAAACAGAACAACCATACAAAACAATAATAGAACTACAGTCTATTGTGAAAGGCTTAGCTGCTCTGATCAATATAATGATCTAGGACAATTCCAAAGAATTCAAGATGAAAAATGTAATCCACATTCAGAAAAAGAACTGATGATTGCACATGGAAAGAATTTTCCCTATTATTTTTTTCCCCTGAGACATGGTTAATATGGAAATGTTTGTATGACTTCCCATTCATAACAGTACCATTTTACTTCCTTCTCAATGGCTGAGAAAGGGCATCAAGACAAAGAATTTGAAATTCAAAATTATTTTTAAAAAGGAACACTTTCAAAATAACATTTTATACCAATAAGTCACCTAGTTCACTTTGGACAGAGAGAAAAAAGGAACACCTTAAAAAGAAAGTCCTTAAATTCAGCAGAGGTGAAAAAAAAAGAGCACCTTCTAACCCAAAGATTGATCTGGGAGCATAGAGAGGAAAAGCCAAAGCAGGTTTCACAACAAATAGAAAAGATAACCAGAATTGCAGATAGATATTGCTTAGATTAAATATTACTCATCTTAAGTTAAAATAGCTATAGGAATCTCTTCAGCCTCCCAATTGGTCTCCTTGCTTGTTATCTTTTCTTTTTACATCTTTCACAGAGAAACATCTTCCTAAGACTATGTCACTGTCCTATTTTCCAATCTTCAGACACCCTCCACTGTTTCTTGGGTAAAAATACAAACTAGCATTTTAAGCTCTTCATTTGGCTTCATCCACCCTATCTCTCCAGATATTTCATATTATCTTCATACCCTCACCATTAAATCCAAACTTGACTATTACTAGTTTCTTATTTATTTTCCACTCCCCTCTTCTCTTATGGGAACTCCTAAAGAGAAGGGGTGATTTTGATCTTTGTCTCCCAAAAGCCTTAGCACAATACCTGTGATACAATAGGTGCTTAATAAATGCTTATTGAATTAAACTGAAGATTAAGCCCTAAAAAAATTGTTGGAAAATTTTTGAATGTTTAACTTGTAGATGAGAAGACTTGGGGGAGGGACACCATGAGAGCTGACTTCAAATACTCCAAGGGCAGTCATCCATTGGGATAAGCTATCCTCTGCTTGACCACAAGAGAAAAAAGGCATCATAAATGGTGACTGACTTGTTAGTCACCATTGTAAACTTCCCAAGACCACCAAATATTTTAGTGTTTTGTACATGGAACTTGCTCCATAGTTATTGATTGTAATGAACAGATTACTCTTACCATCTACCAGGAAGTTGTCTGTTTGCACCAGAAAGTACTTTCAATGTTTGGACTGTATTTTAGTTTTTAGTACTTTTCCTTTAGGAGAAAGAGACCTCTCCTCTGAAAAGTTGTTGCAGAAACTATGGCCTATTGGCCAAGGAATAGTCAGAATATAGGATCTCTGATTCTGCAGTTATGAGGCTGTGCTAAAGGCTAAGGCCATTTGCCTCACAATGATGGTCTTGTCTCCTTGCTCCTGTGAAGAAACAGAAGAGGCATCTGGGGCCAGAAAGCAAGAAATCCAGGGTTCAGGCTCACCAAGTTCTGTTCACCTGTGACCAGCCACCATAACAGGCATAAATTCAAGGGAGGGAAATCCATTTAATTGGGTGCTCATCCCTGCCCCTACCCCCTCAATTCTCTTCACTCTAAATCTGAGGAAGACAGCTTGAATATAGACTGGAAAGCAGTCAACTTAAGATCACAAAGATTTATTAGGAGCTTATTAAGGATTATTATAAGGATATTATTAAAGATTTGTAGATACAAAAACGAAAAAGACATGGCAGTCAAAGTACATTCAGCTTAGCTTGCTTTATGGGCCATGATGACAGTAGCTCTTCAGTCAGGTAAAATTCCTTGTGTCCCTTCACCTTAGATCGAGAACTCCTCTGATCTAGCCTCTAATATTCTTTCTTCACCTATAACCTTGCTTTATTGAAGAGTCATATAGGGAGTCCTTTGGATACATTGACAAAGCAAGATGAAGGATTTTATTAATGCCTGTCATACCATGGTATTCATATTCTTCAAATAATTCAAGATCCATATTCCTCACATAACTGAGAATGTCATTTAACTTAGAGATAATCAGACATCTAGAAACCTGAAATTCTTGGATCTGGTATTTAGTATCTCAGATCTCCCAAAATGTCAATTAGATTGTCTCTGGTGTCAGCTAGCTGTCCAGCCAAACGTCTCACAAGGGCAGATAGCTGTCCCTAGAAGACAACCAGATTTTTTTTGTGGGGGAAATGGAGAGGAGGAGGGGAAGAGAAATAGTCAGATCTATTTCTGGTCAGTCTGATGTCCCTGTGGAAATAATGAGGAAGGGAGGGAGGCAGTTAGATCCACATTTTTTCTTCCTGAAATTACCTAAGTCCAACGGATTTTCTTAGACCCACCCATGCAGTGAAGTTCTTATTGATTCAAAGCAGGGAATTCACATGACTGTTGTTCCCTTCTCACCAATAGTGGCAATGTTTGGTCTTCTGTGAGTAATGTTGACATTAGGTCAGTTGGTATACCTGAAAAGTCTGGGGCCTGGGACATCAAGGGCTGCAGGGGGTGAGACTGCTTGGGGGCATGACTGCTGGGGGAAGGGAGGTTGTTGTGGGTAGGGCTGTTGGGATATGGAGATTTGGGAAAGTGGCTGCTGCAACTGATGTGGGGACTCCTGTGTAAGTGAATAATCATTTGGGTTTAAGTCTTGCTCCTGAATATACAGTGGTGGCTGTAGTCCCATTCTGAAGGAGCTATGTATGTTATCTGGCCAGTTCTCTTGTCCTTGGGTGCCTTGCAGGGCCAATGAAGATGCCCCCTGGTTGGAACTTCCATGGAACATTGGCCTGGAAAGGGCACAAGATTGAAGATCAATTGATGATCCCATGGTTTGGGAGGAGACAGAAGGATGGCTTGTGGAAAGGCCATGTCCATACAAATAAGCAGCCTCAGTGGTTGAACTTGTACTCCTCTCAAAAGAACAGCCACTCCTTGTGTCAACTTCCCAACTTGGGTCACCTGCCCATTTTGGGCAGATGACCATATTGGGTGTTGAAAGTTCTTGCTCAGAGAAATCCTCTTCCAGACTTGGATCTCGAGATACATCTTCCAGGCATAAGCTGGTAAAAGCCTCAGATGCTAGCCTTCTTTGTTTAACTCTCTTATTCTGAAACCACACCTGAATAGGGAAAAGAAATGGAATGATTAACTGACTTCAATTACATTTTTATCTTATCATAAAGAGATCATAAAGATTTGTTTCTTTAAAATGTCACTTAACTTTCCAGACCAGTTGGTAAGACATTTCTCTTTTGGGCAGATTTCTCTATCTGATTAAAAGAAAGCTTCAAGGATCTCTTCAATTTGTCATGGGACACATTCCCATCCCAAACCTACTTGGCCCCATTGGTCTTTATCTTCTTCCTAGAAGCATCCTCATTCTCTAGACTTTAGAAAAAAAAAAATTGTCTAAGTCATGATTCCTTCCTGTAATTTTCTCTTTCTCTAAATTGCAATCATTCTCTGGGAGCAGGATTTCTTGGGGAGTTTCTGGGAGCAGCCTTAGTTTCAATTCAGTTTCATAATCCCAGATGCAGCCCGGAGTTAAAGTCCAGGTCCTTTATTGTATCCTGTAAATATTGTCTCTTCCAAATTCTTATCTCCTTTATTTGGGGCTCAGCTAGTTTTCTGGAGGACTTCCTCTCCTCAGAATGTCTCCAGCCAGCAGAAATGTAGACGTGGGAATGAATCAGACTCCGTCTCCAAGGGATTGTGGGTTTCTGCCTTGTGAATCTCCCAGAAGTCAATCTTAATTCTGAATCTCCTAAAGTCCCTAGAACTCTGAGAGCTTCCTGCTTATATGTTGTCTACTGAGAATACACCAATCATTTCATCACTAGGAAACCATTATTTGTTGTAGGACTCAGGTCCTCCTGACTTCAGGTCTGGTGCTCTACCCACTGAGCTACCTAGCTGCCTTGGAGAATTGAACTCTTTTGACTTACAAGTACACTATACACAGGAATGTTGGTAAGCATTGAAATTTTCTTTCTTTCTTTCTCCAATTCTAGGATATGGGTTCTTTTGAAAATGGAAGTTGAGAATATCTGTTTGTTTTTTCATCAACATTATATGTTTTATATATATATACTCAGAACCAGAATCTAAAGGAAAAGAAGGAAAAGAATTGGAGAGTTAGTTTATAGCAATAGGAACATTTCTTCAACTTGCTAGATCAAATTAGGAATAAGAGATTGAGATGTCAGATCAGTCAGCAGGGACCACAACTGGGCTTTTTGTTCAATCTCCCTACCCTTGGTTTTCCTAATATTGTTTTCTCCCTATCTTTACCCACTGCTTCCACCTTTTCCTCCTCCTGCACTCTAAGTATTGCAAAAAGTCAGTCTTCAGGTCCCTACAGTGTCCCTTGCCTCTGTTCCTTCTTTTCTCTTCCTGCTACTTCTAGGCTCAATTTAGTTTTTCATTATTTCTGACTTTCATGTTGTAGCATTCCCCTAAATAGACATCCCGACTCCAAATGACCCAATATACTCTGCCCGATGTAAGCAAAGAATTTAATTATTTCTTCCCTTCTTCCCTTCCAAAAAAAAAAAAAAGCCAACTTTTATTCACTCTTCATTGCCTTTAAGAGAGAAGAAACAGAATAGTGAATATTGATGGCAAGTCAATTAATTATCCTCACCTCAATTTCTTTATTTACAAAGGAGTAGAAATAGCTGACCTCTAAAGTTCTTTCAATTTCCCCCATCTATAGTAATTGTCTGACCAAGTTCCTTAACCTGATATTCAAGGTTCTAAATAATTTGGAATCAAACTACCTGTCCAGCTTTCTCCTATATTCTCCACTCAGTTGAACAACCAATCTCCCATTCTCCAACCCCAGTGATTTAGCTCGGGTATTCTCTATACCCAGTGAACCCTAACAAAACTATTGGCAGGTAAGCTTCCTCCCTTCCTTTCCATTTCCTCCATGATGACTGCCTTCACCATTGCATTTCTGAGTGGCAATGATCTTGGCTTCTTCAGTGCTCATTCTGACCTCCTTCACTTGTAGCATAGTTATATCAAATTATATCAGTTCAGTTATAGGTTCTCTCATTTCTAAAATAATGGGATTGACCTGAATTATGCTTAAGATCTCATCCAGCTCCAAATGTATAATTCTATTTCAGACTGAGGTTATTTCCATGTGTTTAACCTCCTGCCTTCTTGCCCTTACAAGCTTTGCCCTAGATATGGAATGTATTCCCTTTCTACCTCTACCTCCTAGATTCCAATCTCTCTACTAGTTGTACTAGTACTACTAAATTACCATAATATCCACTATTACCTCAAGGCATCCTCAGAAAAATTCTGGTTCTCTTATTATCCTTATTTTACAGATGGCAAAGGGAGATGAAGTGACTTTCTCAGCATCACTCCACTATGTGTTAAGAACAGGAACTCGGGTCATTCTGAGTCCCAAATTGAGCACTTTCCACAATGCTATTTAGTTGATGTTTTGAGTTTGGTACCTTCTCTACCCCAATCCATATATTTTAGAGGGAAGTCTTCAGATACTCAGATTTTCCTAGCTCTGGAATCAGCTCTATATTCATTGAGCCCTTCTACTCCCTTTCCCCCTCTGAAGAGACAGTGTATCATTTCTGTACACCATACAAATATATATATATATATATATATATATATATATATATATATATATATATATATATATATAAAATCTCTAAAAACCAATTTAATCAATCCCACAAGATTTCAGTAAAGTATTTCACTTAACTGGACTAATTTGATATAACCTTTTTAATTCATCAGGACAAGGAATTCATCCAGGTCAATGACTGCTTTAACCATTTTTTAAAAAAATGTTTTTGAACATCTTATGCTCTTTCAACAATGTATTGACAACTTCAAGACATTGTTTCCCTTCACCCTTCCAAAAAAAGAAAAACAAAAAACAAAAAAACAAGAAAACGTTTCACTCCTCATTGCCTTTAAGAAAAAGGAAATAAGGAATAGTGCGTGTGGAATCAAAGTTCTTTTGAACCCTAAGGATAGAAAGCACCCTCTTCCAAATAATACCACCAGTTCTTTTTAGGAGTTTGTGGTCTTCTTGGGATTTATAAAAGGCAAACTGCTAAACTTGTCCTGGAATTGTAGGATAAGGGAGAGAAGCAAAAGAGAAGAGAGATTGATTCCAGTTTACAGTAAATCTCAACAGAACTCTTTCACAGTTGACTATAAGGGTTTTAATAAATATACTAAAAGATTTAGCTCACTCATTTATTCATTGACCTTTCCCTCCCCCCCCCAAGAGGCAAAGATGGTAGCATTGTGTATTAGAGCAGAAATTGAGAGGGAATTTTGAAGTGGTAAAAATATTCTAAAATTAGAACAATTCACTATTTTCCAAATGAAGAAAAAACAAATTCATTCTTACCATAAAATACCATATAGAAGTTCTCCTATCATCCCATAGAAGAGTAACTTAATTTCAGTCAGGTTTTCAGGAAAAACAAAACAAAACAAAACAACAACTTGTCACTTATAAATAGAATCCAGCTCTTTCTCCTCTGGTGTTGGGTTGGTGGCCATCTTGCTTAAGAGAGTTTAAAGATCAGATTCAAATGGTAGGAAATAAAGGAGAAGTACTGAGGCTTGGAATATTTATACTCTCCCTTCAAATTCCAACCCAAGGAAACTGAAAGCTCTGCCTCCTTTTATTTTCCGTGATGTTCTCCAAGGTTTGATCACCAAATAAGTACCTCCTGCCTGGGCTAAAACCAAAGGTTTTACACCCCTAGAGGGGTGGGCCTCTTATCTACCACTCAAGAAAAACAAGTGTTAACTTGAATTTCATTGAATCCCCCTCCCCTCCCCCATCCAACAACGGAAACAAGTTTCTTGGAGGAAAGTTGATGCTGGCATCTGGGTAGCTTTGTGGATGGGCGGGTGGGGGGGGGAAGGGAGGGTTCAGACTGACTAATCTTGAGGGATTCAAATCTGACCTCAGATATTAACTTGCTCTGAGGCCCCAGGCAAATCACTCAACCCTATTTGCCTCAGTTTTCTCACTTGTAAAGTTAGCTGCAAAAGGAGATGGCAGCTCCTCCAGTATCTGCCAAAAACCTCTAATATCATCATGAAGGTAGGACAGGACTGAAAAAGAGAAAGTGCCTCCTATTATTTAAGGGGATCTAGGAATTTCTGAGATAACTGAAAACAGAAGAGCAGTTCCTATTCCTCCAGTTCTGAAGCCTTGTTTTACAAGGCTGGAAGCAGAAAAAAGAGAGTTGATGTGGGGGAAATGACAAGACTTCATGATCACAAAGGTAGGCACTTTCCCTCCAGAAATTCCCTCTACTACTTTATCTCTGCATGTGGGCAGGTGCGTGCACATACACACACACACACACACACACACACACACACACACACACACACACATACACACTCAATCCCAAAAGATGGACAAACTTGACTTTTGTTCCCAATTTAATACACAATTCTTAAGTGACTCATAAATATTTTTATTTTTGTTTTTTATTCAAAGGAAATTTTACAGTGAGATAGTAATTTTTAACTTTATTTTTAATTATTTAATAAAATAAACATGTCAATAATATAATAAAAGATTGTACAGGAAACTGCAAATTCACTATGAACAACTTATTACTTTCAAATATACAACCAAATTATCATAAATTTTCCCCCTTTTTTTCTAATCATTTTTTAAAATCATTGAGTTCATCATTTCTTATAACACAGTGGTATCCCATCATAATCATATATCACAGTTTGTTCAGCCATTCCCCAACTGTTGAGTAGCCCTGAAATTTCTAGTTCTACATGTAAAATGTATGGGATTGCCTGTCATGGGGGGGAGAGAGTGGAGGGAGGGGGGGATAATTTGGAAAAATGAATACAAGGGATAATATTATTAAAAAAAAAAAAAAAAGAAATTTCTAGTTCTTAGTCTTTGCAAAGTGTTGCTACAAATATTTTTGAATAAATAGGTCCTTCCCCTCTCCTCATTGCTGTTTTTAAAAAAAAATCTCTTTGGCATACATATAGTCTAGTAGTGGTAAGCATTAACATTTTGATAAAACAAAAAATTAACCCTTTTATGACAAATTGATTCCATATTAATAGACATCATTACATTTCTTCTTCTCCTTGTTCAGGTTTGGTTTCAAAATAGAAGAGCCAGACAATAGATACAACCCCCAAAAAATCAGGTATCTGAGGCTTCCACAAACTTAACAAAACTGATATGCCCAGAAGATGTATCTCCAAGTACCCATCTGCCTACCTATTATCTCTACCTTCCAGAACTTAGTAAGATAAAGTAGGTGAAATGTTTTATAAACTTTTAATGGCTGTATTTGTCTTTATTAAAATTCTTTTCCAGACTTGAGTTTCTGAGGCACTAACATTGATATCTCAAGGAAATATATCACAATAAATTGAAAGTACATTCTTCAGAGAAATCATCTGCACTCCATTCCCTCCATGCTATTGGGAAGAACACAGTTTTTACTACAGCATGGCTATACAACTAATTTTCCCCCTGGCAATCAATGGATTGGTCCCTAATACAAACTTAAGATTTCTCACTATACTTTAAGAGCAAGGAGTTTTTGGTTTTTTTGGTTTTTTTTTTCCTGAGAGTTCATTCTGAATTCCCTGTAGTGGGATAAGTAAAAAACCTGAAGTTTACAAGCGTTAATAGTTGCCTTAATTTTAGCTTATTTAATTATAAATTCTTCTCAACCTTTTACTTCCTTCACTCCTTGTTTTTCCATTCTTGGTTTCTACAAATCCTAAACCTTTGATCAAAACCACCATTTAGCTTTTATTCTAGAATTGCATAGTCACCACCTCCTTTTGCCAAAGAACAGTTGTGTTACATATGATCTAATCTCAAGTACTTATCCTACTCAGAAATACTTTCATTTAATCTAAATACTAAATTCTAGAGGGTTTTTTTTTTTGTTTGTTTGTTTGTTTGTTTTTTTTTTGCTCCAAACTCGCCCCACGCACTCCTTTTGGCAATTGGTGTTCTCTTCCACTTTAATAATTGAATCCACCTGTTGGAGAGACCTTTCCCAGTCTTACTTAAAAATTCTCTACATATTCACCCATTCTCTCTTCCTTTACTCCAGTTTTTGAGCAGGACATAGTCCTTCTTTACAAGATCAACTGACTCTATCCCCAGTTCCTGCTCCATCCTAAAAATTACCCTACTAAACTTTGCTCATCCTTACAAGCTATCATCTCTAGCTTTCCTTTTTATTGCCAACTTCCTAAAAAGAGGCATTTATGCTCGATATCTTCATTTTGTTCCCTTCATTCTGGTTCCTGACTTTACTGATTGACTAAAATTAATTTCTACAGTTTCCAGTGATCCCTTCATTTGTCAAATCCAATAGCCTTTACTTATAATGACACTACATATATGTGATGCTTATAGGACACTAATAGTCCTCAACTGTTTGATCTCTCTGCAGATTTTTGACAGTAACTACCTGTATACAAGGACAACTAGATGGAACAGTGGAAAGCCTCAACTGAGTATGAGAATACTCATCTTCATGAGTTTAAATTTGGCTTCAGACACTCAGACAAAGTACAGCCATGTGATCTTAAGCAAGTCACTTCATCCTATTTGCCTCAGTTTCTTCCTTCATCTGTAAAGTGAGCTACAAAACAAAATGGTAAACCACTTCAGTATCTTTGCCAAGAAAGTCTCATATGGGGTCACAAAGAATCTGAAATGACTAAACAACAATTTTAATAGAGAAAAGCAGATTGTTAGTACTAATGTGCTAAGTTTTTTTTAATTACTTTTTATTGACAGTACATATGCATGGGTAATTTTTTACAACATTGCACTCACTTGTACTTGCACTCACTTCTGTTCCAACTTTTCCCTTCCCTCCCTCCATCCCCTCCCCTAGATGGCAGGCAGTCTTTTACATAAATATGTTATAATATATCCTAGATACAATATATGTGTGCAGAATCTAACAGTTCTCTTGTTGTAAACAGGAAGAATTGGATTCAGAAGGTAAAAATAATCTGGGGGGAAAAAAACAAGAATGCAAACAGTTCTAGTGTGCTAAATTTAATATACATTTTAAAAGCAAGTTGTAATAGACTTTCATATACCAAAAAAAGACAAAATGATAGAAATGAAAAAATACTTGAATAATCATATATTAAATTGTTTTTGATTTCTTTGTTCCAGATCACGTCATAGTTTTATCAAACTTAAAACTTGAAAAGACCTTAGAGGCTTTTAACTTTGAACCTCTCTTTTTACACATGAGGTAAATGAGGTACCACATTGCTTCTTTTTCTTTTCTTTTGCTTTAATTGAGTACTGACACTGACCAAATTACTAAGCAATGAAGCATTCTACATTTACTTCCTTAGGTTTGGGAAAATTAATTTCTCCAATCCAATCCAATAAACATCTGCTATGTTCCATGGTACCTGTTAGGATTCTTACAAGTGCTAAGTCACTGGAATATATAGAATTATCTAATTTATCATGGTACTTAATAATTCTCTAGTTCAGTAATGTATTTACTAGAATTCCATGAGATTCACACCTTTAAGAGAGCATACTTTTAAGGAGCTCCCACAAACCCATTCTCTGGGAGGATATAAAAAGCCAGGATTCAGTCAAGAAGAACTTCAGGGGACTTCAGAGGAGAGGATTTCAGAAGATTCAGGGCCAAAGAGGACTTTGGGTGATTCAGAACTAGGTTTGACTTCCGGGAGATTCACAAGGCAGAAACCCACTATCCTACACTCTTGGAGGTAGAGTTAGATTCATTCCCATGTCTATCTTCCAGGGAACCAAGGAGAGAGAAAAGCCTCCAGAAAACTAGCCAAGCCCCAAGTGAAGGAGATAAGATTTGGAAAGAGACAGTAAAGGACTTTAACTTCTGGCTGGATTTAGGATTATTGAACTGAACTGAAACTAAGGCTGCCTCCAGAAGCTCCCCAGGAAATCTGCTCCTAGAGAATGATTACAATTTAGAGAAAAGACAACATTACATTTATCAATATAGTATTTGAAACAATTGTAGAAGACAAATTTGAAAGGAAGAAAATATTAAGACATAAAGAAATGAGAGAACATTGGGAAAAAGCTGTATTTTGGTAGGTGGGATATATGAAGTTACTGAAGGAGATGTGTAAGAGCAGTTAAAGAGAAAAGGTATGGAATTCTAGTAAATTACATTACTAAACTAGAGAACTGTTAAGTACCATGCTAAATTAGATAATTAGATCCATTCCAGTGACTTAGCACCTTGTAAGAATCCTAACAGTACCTAATATGTGACAGGTACCATGCTGAATCCTAGAGATAAAATTAATTATTAAAAAAAAAAAAAGTCTCTTCCCTCAAGGAGTTTACAATCTAATGGGAGAAGAGAAGACAACACAGAGAGTCAGGAAAGCAGAGGAGGGGGACACAGTAGGGAATATCTTGTAAAACAGAATTGAAAAAAACCAGTTTTGATGACTCTAACCACTTATTTTTCAGGTTGTGTTGCTTTTAGTTCGAATAGCAACATGATTATTTAAAAAAGAACATCATTAAGAATAAGGTTCTGTTTGGGGCTTTTCTTTCTTTGACTACTTTTTAAATAATCTCATCATTTTATTTACAGGTTCCAATTATTTTCACTCTATGGATCTCTCACAAGTATACATCTGACTATAAACACATGAACATAATACACACATAAACACATGAAACATCTGAATATTTCTTTGATTGCCTTATACACAACTCAAATTTGATATGTCTAGAATAGAACTAATGCATGAATATTGTGCTGCTCAAAACTTCCTTATTTCTTTCAAGGATACCTTGCCATTCTTTTAATATTCTATATTTATAACTTGAATCATGCTTTGTTCTTACCCCTCCTTCAGACCTCAAACCTAATTAGTTTTTCTTTAAAAAAAAAAAAAAGGTTTAACATTTACTTTAAAATAAGTACAAAATAAGAAAAAAAAATTGTCATGTCCTCCTCCCTATGTTAGTATCTAGATCATAAGAGAAGATTTGATATAATATAATAAATTTCCATTTCAGGAAAACCTATATAATAAATATAATACATTGTTTTTAAAGCTATTCAACTTTATTCAGTTATTCAGTATTTAAAGCTATTTAACAAAACCTGTTCTCTGCTTTTGTTCTCTGCTGTGCATTTTTTATTTTATTTTTTTTAAACCTCCTCCCCCCCAGAAGGCTACAATTAAGTAAGGATATAAAGACATATGTACATACATATATATATGAATACACATGTAAATCTAAACACATATACATATATAGATATAGATATATTGATATCTATTAACATACACACACATACACATTCATACACATATAGGTCTGATTATACTGTGCTTGTTTCCACTTGTCTGGAGGACAATTTCTCTGGAGGTCCATAGAATCTTCTTTCATAAGTCCAAGTCATTCCAGGTTTTTTCCTAAATTGAGCAGTTCATCCATTTCCTAGATCACAACAATATTCCAATCTAAGCATAAAATACCTGACAGGTTGCCTATGAAAGGTTTCCCTCCCCCCACCCATTCTTCTGCATTCTTTATATTCTTGGCTGCATAGGTTTTATTTATACAAGAAAAATTTAAAATAACAAAAATTATCCATTTACCCTTCAACTTCGCCTTATAATATGATTTAAAGTGTGATTCTATTGAGTCTTTTTCCTTTACACCTTTTATCCCATGATTTCAGTGAAGTTACTGACCTTTTGTTCTTCTAATTGTTGTGATTAAAAAAAAAAATTATTATTTTTTCTATCTCAATAAAAAATGCTTTTTAGTAATTTAGTAATTGAAATGACATTACATAAATAGATTAAGTAAAGTTGTCCAATTTTTTTTATTATGTTGGTTTTGCCTACCCACAAACAACATTTCAATTACTTAGACCTAAATGTTTTTCTATAAAAAGCATTTTATATTAATGCTAGTACAGTTCCTGTGTCTGTTTTTTGACAAGTATACTGTTATATAGTGTTTAGTTACTTTATGCTGCCTACTTTTTAAAATTATCTAAAACAATATTGAATAATATGGCTGATATAAGCTTAGTATAGTTTCCTTTTTGTCATTTGATTAAATCTATTTTAGCTTTAACTTTGTCTGAAATCACAATTACTCTACCTGCTTTTTTATATAATAAATTCTACTCCTGATCTTTATTTTATGTTTGTGTGTATCTTTTATTGCAACAGCATTTCCTGAAAGCAACATACTGGTTGATCTAAAATGTTTAATGTGCTTTCAACTTCCATTTTGTAAGTAAATTCATCCCATTTACACTGTAGGTTATAATTACTCATATATATATATATTTTTTTTTTCCTTCATCCTATTTTTCTCTCTATTCTCATCCTATTCTTATCTCTCCTCATTCCTCTGTTTTACTTCTACCCAATACCTTGCCCTCCTATTCATTAACCAATCCACCCTCCCAAGAATCCCTTCCTTATTTTCTCCTTTCCATCCTATATCCCTTGGCCTCTTATTTCTTTTTGAATTTAGAAAATTTTATACACACACACACACATATCATAATATATGTCTATTAAACAGACTCAAGGGAATCCTATTTTGCTTGGGTAAGGTCATCTCTTTAATCCTGCTGAGCACAGTCATCTACCTGTAACATTTCTCAGAACTTTCTCTTTCATAGTAGTAGATTATTGACTTAGGGACAATTCATTCTCCACATATCTGAAATTAAAACTCAGACCAATATCAAGTTATAGTCTCAAAAGATTTTTTCTTAAATCACTAATTAGAAATTAGTATAGCTATATTATTATTTTTTTCATATTGCTGCAATAGCAGTTAAACATAGACCCAAATAGACCTCATATATTCTTTCTAGTTTAAATCTATTTTGAAGCAGAAATTAATAATTAGAAATTAAGAAAATAACATTTTTATGACTAAATACATACAGAGAATACATCATATTTCACTCAAAATTCAGAAAAGCATTAACTACTGTAAATCTTTAGGCTGACAAAGACTCATATGAAGCTATTTAATATTAACCTCGAACAAAATATAAATATTTTCAGTCTGGAATCTATTGATACTAAATTGCCCAAATATGATATTTTGATACATACTATTTCAGATGCACTTTCATAATTTTTCATAAGCAACAATCGATTGGATAAAAATCACTTTACAAAATAAACTAGTAAGCCCCTTAACTTCAACTTTGAGAGATCCTATTTTCTCATTAAATCCCTTCATTATTTTAGAGCTTCACAACATTGTTTCAACAATTTCTTTCAGAAAGCGAATAAGATTTTATGACCTCATAAAGGCTGAAGATGTAGGGGACTGAGAAAGTGGCAAATTCCTTTTTTTTTTTTTATTAATTTTATAATTATAAAAATTTTTTGACAGTACATATGCGTGAGTAATTTTTTTTATAACATTATCTCTTGTACTCATTTTTCCAAATGTTCCCCTCTCTCCCTCTATTCCCTCCCCTAGATGACAGGCAATCCCATAAATATTACATGTGTTACAGTATAACCTAGATACCATATGTGTGTGTAAATCCAATTTTCTTGTTGCATGTTAAGAATTGGATTCTGAAGGTATAAGTAACCTGTATAGATAGACAGTACTGCTAACAGTTTACATTCATTTCTCAGTGTTCCTTCTCTGGGTGTAGTTGTTTCTGTCCATCATTGATCAGTTGGAAGTGAGTTGGATCTTCTTTATGTTGAAGATATCCACTTCCATCAGAATACATCTTCATACAGTATTGTTGTTGAAGTGTATAGTGATCTTCTGGTTCTGCTCATTTCACTCAGCATCAGTTCATGTGAGTCTCTCCAAACCTCTCTGTATTCATCCTGCTGGTCATTTCTTACAGAGCAATAATATTCCATAACCTTCATATACCATAATTTACCCAACCATTCTCCAATTGATGGACATCCATTCATTTTCCAGTTTCTAGCCACTACAAAAAGGGCTGCCCAAACATTTTGGCACATACAGGTCCCTTTCCCCTCTTTAGTATTTCTTTGGGATATAAGCCCAGTAGTAGCACTGCTGGGTCAAAGGGTATGCAGAGTTTGATAACTTTTTGGGCATAGTTCCAAATTGCTCTCCAGAATAGCCGGATTCTTTCACAACTCCACCAACAATGCATTAGTGTCCCAGTTTTCCCACATCCCCTCCAACATTCATCATTATTTGTTCCTGTCATCTTAGCCAATCTGACTGGTGTATAGTGGTATCTCAGAGTTGTCTTGATTTGCATTTCTCTGATCAGTAGTGATTTGGAACACTCTTTCATATGAGTGGATATAGTTTCAATTTCATCATCTGAGAATTGTTTGTTCATATCCTTTCACCATTTATCAGTTGGAGAATGGTTTGATTTCTTATAAATTAGGGTCAATTCTCTCTATATTTTGAAAATGAGACCTTTATCAGAACCTTTAACTGTAAAAATATTTTCCCAATTTGTTACTTCCCTTCTAATGTTGTTTGCATAAGTTTTGTTTGTACAGAAACTTTTTAGTTTGATGTAATCAAAATCTTCTATTTTGTGATCAATAATGATCTCTAGTTCTCCTCTGGTCATAAATTCCTTCCTCCTCCACAGGTCTGAGAGGTAGACTATCCTCTGTTCCTCTAATCTATTTATGGTCTCATTCTTTATGCCTAAATCGTGGAGCCATTTTAATCTTATTTTGGTATATGGTGTTAAGTGTGGATCCATATCTAATTTCTGCCATACCAATTTCCAGTTTTCCCAACAGTTTTTTTCAAATAATGAATTTTTATCCCAAATTTTGGTATCTTTGGGTTTGTCAAATACTAGATTGCTATAGTTGTACCCTTTTTTGTCCTTTGTATCTAATCTGTTCCACTGATCGACTGGCCTATTTCTTAGCCAGTACCAAATGGTTTTGGTGACTGCTGCTTTATAATATACCTTTAGATCAGGTACACCTAGACCACCTTCATCTGACTTTTTTTCATTAATTCCCTTGAAATTCTCGACCTTTTATTCTTCCATATGAATTTTGTTGTTATTTTTTCTAGGTCATTAAAATAGTTTCTTGGGAGTCTGATTGGTATAACACTAAATAAATAGATTAATTTGGGGAGTATTGTCATCTTTATTATATTTGCTCGGCCTATCCAAGAACACTGAATGACTTTCCAATTATTTAAATCTGACTTTATTTTTGTGGCAAGTGTTTTGGAATTTTGCTCACATAATTCCTGACTTTTCTTTGGTAGATGGATTCCCAAATATTTTATATTCTCTACATTTGTTTTGAATGGAATTTCTCTTTGTATCTCTTGTTGTTGCATATTGTTAGTGATGTATAAAAATGCTGAGGATTTATGTGGATGTATTTTGTATCCAGCAACTTTGCTAAAGTTGTGAATTATTTCTAATAACTTTTTATTAGAATCTCTGGGGTTCTCTAAGTATACCATCATATCATCTGCAAAGAGTGACAGTTTGATTTCCTCATTACCTACTCTTATTCCTTTAATCTCTTTCTCCACTCTTATTGCTGAAGCTAGCATTTCTTTTTTTTTTTTAATTTCATTTTATAGTTATAAATTTTTTGACAGTATATATGCATGAGTAATTTTTTATAACATTATCCCTTGTATTCATTTTTCCAAAATTTCCCCTCCCTCCCTCTACTCCCTCCCCCCGACGACAGGCAATACCATACATTTTACATGTGTTACAGTATAACCTAAATACAATATATGTGTGTAAATCCAATTTTCTTGTTGCACGTTAAATATTAGTTTCTGAAGGTATAAGTAACCTGGGTAGATAGACAGTAGTGCTAACAGTTTACATTCACTTCCCAGTGTTCCTTCTCTGGGTGTAGCTGTTTCTATCCATCATTGATCAACTGGCAGTGACTTGGATCTTCTTTATGTTGAAGATATCCACTTCCATCAGAATATATCTTCATACAGTATTCTTGTTGAAGCATACAGTGATCTTCTGGTTCTGCTCATTTCACTCAGCATCAGTTCATATGAGTCTCTCCAAACCTCTCTGTATTCATCCTGCTGGTCATTTCTTACAGAGCAATAATATTCCATAACCTTCATATACCATAATTTACCCAACCATTCTCCAATTGATGGACATCCATTCATCTTCCAATTTCTAGCCACTACGAAAAGAGCTGCCACAAACATTTTGGCACATACAGGTCCCTTTCCCCTCTTTAGTATTTCTTTGGGATATAAGCCCAATAGCAGGAGGCTAGCATTTCTAATGCAATATTGAATAGTAATGGTGATAGTGGGCAACCTTGTTTTACTCCTGATCTTAAAGTGCACTTTTACATTGCGGTAGCCAGCTAAGATAGAGTTTGGCATATGGCAGATTTCACTTGAGCCCATGTGAAAGACTTGTACAAACAATCTTCTTTTGGCAAATTCACTTCTAATAACTAGGATTCTTTGAAGAATCATAAATCTTTGAGCTTTAAGAGAAATAATTTCATTGTTTTGGGAATCTTGACCTTCATCAGAATTCATATTTGATGTGAAAAAAGATTTCCCAATCAATCATCTATCCTCATCTTTATTGAAATATTTGTGTTTGTACAAAAACTGTTCAGTTTTATATAATGAGAGGACCTCTTTTTAGTACCATAGATATGAAGACACTTGATCTGGATATCTGCTATGTTTCTATGTGGTAAACTTTACCAGGAGAACACCAGGAGATTATTATACACTGCAGCAGTAATATTATACAAAGATTAACTGTGAATGACTTAGCTATTCTCAGAAATACAACCAAAATAATTCGAAAGGCTCATGATGAAAAATGCTATCCAGTGGACAAATAACTCCAGACAAAGAGATGATAGAGTCTGGAAGCAGATCAAAGCATACTTTGGAAAATTTCTTGTTTTTTTCTTTTTGGTCTGTATTTTCTTTCATGACATGACTAATATGGAAATGTATTTTGCAGGACCACACATATATAAGCTGTTTCAAATTCTCAATGCCCAATGGGAGGGAAGGAGAGAATTTGGAACTTCAGATTTTTTAAATTTTACATGTAATTGGATGGAATCTGCTTATATAGATGGAAATGGAATTTCCCCCCAATCCTCATTTTATCTCCTCCCAAACAACTGAACTTCAACTTTGGGACCTCCCCAGATCAATGTCCCAGGAAAGCTCCAAGCAGTGGGCATCTTCCTTGTCCCTACAGGAAACAAAAGGGCCAGAAAATTATGACTCATGCACTTCCTTTTGTGGGGGAGTAAAGCAATAGCAGAGATGGACAATGGGCCAATTGTACCCATGTTATCATCCAGTGCCTTTTCAATACACACAGGAGTCCCCCATTATCTGTAGCAGCCTATCCCCAGCAACATCCTACATTACAATAACTAATCCCATCTCAGCATTGGTCACCTCAAGACCTTCAAGGGCAGACACAGCTACCACCATTGATGACAAAGGAGGATCAGCCAAATGAATCGTTCCCTTCTATTAAACAGCAAGAACTGCATCCCATTCATCTATCCAAGAGAACTATTGGGTTTGAGAATACATTATTTCTTCCTGATGGACATCTGGCAGCCCACCTGGGAGATCTGACTCCTTCCTTCTCCTGGGAAATCTGGCTGACCCTCAGGGAGCCCTGACAGATGCCAAATGCCAGATCCATAAATCTCATGTTTGTAGATGTAAATAACATGAATACTATAAATCTTGGCTTATTCAAGAAATACAGATACTGTAAGTGATAAGTACTCTAATCACATCTTTCATCATGCTTTGTCAATTGGGTATATTGGATCCATGAGTGCTTCAGCAGGTCCATTGATGGTAGGAAAACTGAATGATAGGAAAGGATTGTGATTTGCTTCAGAATTTGTTTCTTTAGTTAGTGTCCTGTGGGGTCTGTATTCATTTCATAGAGGTTTTCTGAAACAACTTTATGAGAAGTGTAATTTTGTTTTAACTATTTTAAGTGATAAATTTTCTTTTGTTCAATTTCTACTCAAGATCTATCAAGACCATTTTGGCAGGCTCTTTCTTGGAATGATAGTTTTGAAAGGCATAAGATGAACTGCAAAGGATTACAAAAGTTAATGAAAATAAAAATGTCTCATTTAAATTCATAAATCCACTAGAAATCTATCCTAGGTAAGAGCATCATGTTAAATTTGCCTGATCTAAAAGATACAACAAAAGCTTTTGCAGAAATAAGTGTTTCTTTTCAAACTCTCCTCTTCCCTGCCCCCCTCAATAAATTCTCCTTCAGCCAAGAAGCAATCCTTACTTATAGTTTACCACTTCCAAAGACAGAATAGTTTATTTAAATTTCATTGGTTCTTCTATTAGGCTAACCAAGTTTAATAAGCTAGGATTCAGCCAGACATTAGCAGCAAACATTGGCAAACAGTAGCACTTACACATCTCACATAATTTGCGATTCCAAATAAATTCTAATCCTTCTTTTAGTATAGTGAGAAATGTTAAAATTATGTTAGATTCCTTTTTACTGCCAGAAAAAAAAAATATATATATATATATACCCCTATGGTCACAGTACAGGTAAAAATATGACTGCATATTTTTATGCAGGACGGAGAAAGGGAATAATGATTTCCTAAAAAAAAAAAAAAATAAAGTTAGTTTCAGAATATTTATGTCAGAGCTTCAAAAATTCATGAAGAAAAAAAAAGAATGAGAATCAGCTAGGTGGCACAATGGATCCTAGAGTCAGGAGAACCTGAGCTCAAATCCAGCCCTAGACACTTAGTAGCTGTGTGACCCTGGGGAAGTCAGGAAGTCAGGAAGTCAGGGAAGTCAGGAAGTCAGGAAGGGAGGATGGGAGGAAGGAATGAAGGGAAGAAAGAAGGAAGAAAGAAAGGAAGGAAAGAAGGGAGGAAGAGGAAGGGAAAGAAGGAGGGAGGGAGAGAAGGAGGGAAGGAGGGAAAAATCACAGAGAAAAATTTGAAATTTGTAAAACACTTTTCCTACTTTATCATGAAGTTCTCATAACAACCTTGGCAGGTAGAATATGCATTACAAGATTTTTATTTTAGATATAACCTGTGGTCTCACAAGGTTAGGAAAGTGACATTGAAGAATTTCCCTCTACCCAAGCAGATGGATGCCTTTTCTGCAAATTAAATTATTAGAAAGTAGCTTGGATCCCAGAAAACATCAGTATCTTGGCCAGGGTACCAGTCATTAAGTTGCAATGGCAGCATTTAAATCAAGGTCTTCCTAGTTCAGAGGCGAGCTCTCCTTGCACAATGCACTGAATTTCACAGGTAATTTATTTACATTTTTAGACATGGAGAAACTGAGGCTTAAAGAAGTTCTATGATTTTCCCATAGTCACACAGTTAATAAGAACTAGGGTCTTCCTGATACATACCCAGATCTATATTCTCTGTCACAGACAGAGTGCAGTTCAAGCTTAGATCTATGGTCTGAGGAGTCCAGTATTACATGATTTTCCAAAATGATTCCTTACAAGCATGTGTGCCCAGAATCTTCAATAAAAGTCACAGACATTTATTCATCTCCATTATATGAAAGAGTCTATTAAATGCTGAGTCAGAGACATTAAACCTACCCTTACTTCCAAGGTGCTTAGAATCCAGGATGGGAATGAGGCAAAGGGTAGGCAAACAAAAATCAGCAAACACCTTGGGAAAACATATACAAAGAAAATTACTCTTCAGAATGTTTATAGAAGTGGGCACTCTGATCAGTAGCCTTTTTGACATTAATATATAGGTTTTTTTTTTTTTAATGCCCTGAACTCAATTGATATCAGATGATAGAGGATAAATATCCTTGTCTATTTCTCACTGTATGATAGGGGCAAATTCCTTCACCTCTCCCTTTCTTCAGTTGTAAAAGATAATGGAATTTGGGAAAGAAGGGACTTAGAGAGATGACCTCTTGGAATTAGGAGAACTCTTAGGAGTTTGTTGAGTTGAATCAAATCTCAGGTGCAGCCTGAAGCTGGCCTTTTGAGTTCGATGACAGACTTTTTGCATTATGAAAAGTCATTTTGAAAAGTTGGCCAGACTGAGGGATTGCCCTCAGAGGGAGGACCTGGTCTCTGTCATAAACTACCTGTGTCCTCCTGGGGCCAAGTTACCTCTCAAGATTCTAAGCAAAACTAAAATTAGGAGAAGGGGACGGAAGTGCCAATTTGCATTGATAGAGAGAGCTTCCTCATCCAGGAGCTGCTGATGCCAATGAAATCAAAGGTCACATCCTTATCACTAGATTAAAAGTGAGTTTCTTCAGCAACAAGAATAGTTCCTTCCAGCCAAAAGCCTTCCTTTGTATCCCCAGCAATTAGCTCAGGTCTGGCCACAGTAAGGGCTTCTTGAATGTTTTTTGATTATCATATGCCGACACTAGGTTTGAGGATTGCAAGGAAAAACAAAACAAAACAAACAACCAAAAAAAAAAAAAAAAAACACTCTCCCTCTTATAACCACATAGTATATACTTTGTTTTTACATGTGGAGAAAAGTCCAGATAAAATTTTACTTAAGAATTGTGTATTATGGGCAACAAGAAGATTATATGATGATCAATTCTGATGGACATGGCTCTCTTCAACAATGAGATGATTCATACCAGTTCCAATTGTTCAGTGATGAAGAAAGCCCTGTACACCCAGTGGGAGAGAGGACTGTGGGAACTGAGTGAGGTTCACAACATAGCATTTTCACTTTCTGCTGTTGTTTGTTTGCATTTTGTTTTCTTTCTCAGTTTTTTTTTCTTCTTGATCTGATTATACTTGTGCAGCAAGATAACTGTATAAATATGTATACATATATTTTAGTATATTTAACATGTATTAGACTATTTGCCATTTATGAGAAGGAGGGAAAATTTGGAAGAGGTTTTGCAAGGGTCAATGTTGAAAAATTATTCATGCATATGTTTTGTAAATAAAAAACTTTAATTAAAAAAAATTATTATATTGACCGGGGAACAAAAATCAAGATTGCACACACTCTCTTGGAAGTGAGTTGGAAGACAATGCAAAGATAAGGGGGAGTGATGAGAAATTTTAGGATGAAGAGTGTCTTACTATATTTGTGAGATCAGCTAAGAGTTTGGTGTCAGTTAAAGTAAATGAAGCCTCATTGTTTTTCCACAGCAATCGTCTTCATTCAGCCTCCAGTTTATAAAACAAAGCTTCAGAATTACAGGGCTCGGGACTGGATTTGTGATTTCATTAATCTAGGGAATTTCCAGCTGAGAAGCTTCTTCTTGTGAAGAATGCCAAGTAGGCACCTTCTCTGTGAGTTATAATTCTAGCTTCAACTTAGAGCTTGCTTGATACTAGGCATGTTTAGGTCATTTTGGCCAATCAAGCTTTCCTGGCAGGAAAATTGTTTCAGTTTTTGGATGAGTGAACTGAAACTAAAACCGAATTTAGCAATTTAAATCCAATAGTTACTTTCACTGAATGCTTAGATACAAGGTTCCAACCTTCCCGCCACATTTACTTTTAGGATGTCTTATTTACATAATCCACACATATACATAAATAGTGAACTTGCCTTCCAGGAACAATTCCCGAAAATAAAAGGCAGCAGGGGTTCTTGGTTTCTATTGGTTGGGACTTGAAAGGAAGGAGCATAAATAAAGCACATAGGTGCTTCTCCATTACTCTCTACTATTTGGATCCACTCTTCTGACTCTTGGAGGAAGATGAACACCAATTCACCATCTAAAGGGAGGAAGCCAGATGCTTTTGGTAAGTTGAAGAGCTCTTTGTTCCATACGGGCTTAATGAAGTTTGGTTACTTTTCTATGATGATAATTGGTTGGCATCTTTTTGCCATCTGTTTCCAGAGTTTCCAGACTTTGAATGAATTTACACTTTCAGTTGAGGGGATAATTCTTGAGTTAGTTTTAGAAGATATTTATTTACTAATTCAAATTTCCCAGAGCTCTTGCTCTAATCCACTGCACCAAGACAGTGGGTACTGAAAACCTGGTCAACGAATGAATGAATGAATTAGGACCCTTGTTAAGTAAATTCCAACCCTGTGAATTTAATTATAAAATGATTTTGAGATTTCTTGTGAATTTGAATTAAACTCTCCTCTCTTCTGCCTTGTTAACACTTTCTACTCCAAATTATGCAGGATATGTTTATAATTTTGCATATTCTATCAGCAATATTAGAATTCCATCTAGTAATTTAGAAATTATAATGCAAATTCCTAAAGGAAAGGAACTGGTTAAAGGAGTGGTGATTTTGAAGAGAGTAGTTTATATCCTCGTTGTCTTTCTGTCTTTTGTAAGTAGTTGCTGATGGTTGAGGTGATTAACTTGGGCTTGGTAACATACCTTAATAATGGGGAGGGAGGGAAGAAAGGATGGTTAAAGCAGAAATGCAGGGGGAAGTTAGCTGATGTAGTCGATAGAGCACCAGCCATGAAGTCAGGAGGACCTGAGTTCAAATCTGGCCTTAGACACTTAATACTTCCTAGTTGTGTGATCTTGGGCATGTCACTTAACCCCAATTGACTCAGCAAAAAAAAAAAAAAAAAAAAAAGAAGAAGAAGAAGAAGAAGAAGAAGAAGAAGAGGAGGAGGAGGAAAAGGAGGAAGAGGAAGAAAGAAAGAAAGAAAGAAAGAAAGAAAGAAAGAAAGAAAGAAAGAAAGAAAGAAAGAAAGAAAGAAAGAAAGAAAGAAAGAAAGAAAGAAAGAAAGAAAGAAAGAAAGAAAGAAAGAAGGCAGGAAGGAAGGAAGGAAAGAAGGAAAGAAGGAAAGAAGGAAAGAAGTAGTACTGCCTTTTGCTTTAATATGTAAACTATATTATGCTATATTTTAAATGGTTATATACTGTTACTCTATTTATGTGGGAATACCTTACTATAATTTTGTGGGACAGGCCAACATAATTACAGATCATTACAGATAGATATATATTAATCTCTGAAAAGAAGTGTAAAAAACTGGTAATATTGTTTATTATATATAAATCTGACTCTAGAGCCAAAAAGACCTGATAATAATCTTGCCTCTGAAAGACAAGGTCTGTGTACTCAGTGCCAAACTATACCACTTGTTAGTAGTCAGCCTTATTAGAATGTTTGACTTCTTCCCACTGTAATCCACGAGTCGATGGGGTTTTCTTTGGGGGAGGAGGTGTGAGTTAGGGGGTAGCTATAACAATTTATTCTTTTAGGTGCCAAATATATTGGATTGGTATGAATATAAGGTGTCTATTTATGATGGTAGTATCATAGGAAAGCCAGAAGTCATGAAAAATTTTATTGGTCTAGAAGTAATGGGAATAAAAAATGAAAACAGATGCCATGGACACTGTAGAAACCTAAAGACAAACCTCCTGGACTAGTAAGAGTGAAGGAGGAAAAAGAGGAAGAAAAAGTGAGATCTGAGTAGAGAATGTGCTTAAGAGATGTTGGAAGAAAACCATGTTAGGGAAACCAAGAGAGGGAGAGTTGAAAAAGGCATAGTTGTATCCAGTGTTCCAAAGAGAGTGCTATGATAAGGTTGGAAGACATTTATTCCGAATTTGAACTAATAAGGAAAGAAATGATCCTATTTCTAATAAACTAACTTTCCAAATTTTTTCCTCCCTTTCTCTTAGTACGGAATTCTGTCTCATCCATTAGAAGAAAACGTGCAGTATTTAACAAAGAGCAACTTAGAATTCTTATCAGCTATTTCCAAAGGAACCCATATCCTGGTATAGAAGAACGAGAAGAACTTTCAGGGAAGATCACTATTGATGAGTCTCGAATACAGGTTACTTGAGAACTTGTTCTTCTTTGTCTCTGTCATCAATCTCTGTCTCTTTTCCCTTTTCTCTGTGCATCTCCCTATCTCTCCATATGTTTGTGTGTGTGTGTGTGTATTATCACAAAATCATATCACCTTGTCTCTCTTTTCTATATATCAAATACATCCACTAAAGTTTTAGCTGACATCCCTCATTGTGGTTTGTTAGGGATCCTAGGTTTCCTTTTTTTGAACAAATAGTTTATTAATAATAAAAAGTCATTGTCATTGAACAGTAACAACTCTTGTCCTTATTAACAGGGACCTTCCTTGGTAACAAAGGAGAATCAAGCAAAACAAATGGATATATTGACCATATATAGATAGAACATGGCTCCTTTAGAAGTAAACCATCTCTTGACCAAGAAAAAGGACATATACTTTTTTGTGAGTTTTCTCAATTCCATTTTTTCTGAAATTAATCTGACTTATGATGTCATTTGATGTTTTTCAGGTTTTCTTGAATTCTTCATGATGTTTCTTATAGTACCATGTTGACTAGCATTTATATGCACAGCTTATTCATTAATTCTCCAGTCAATGGACTTTGCCCCATTGTTTTCAGTTTTAATTTTCCTTTGGAACTTAAAATACTAGTAAAATGAGCATTCCCATATATAGAAAGATGATTTCACATTAGAACTCAGATCTTTCTAATGTACAGAATACTTTTTTTCTTTTAAAAATTATTTTCAGTTCAATTTAGAGCTTTCAAAGTAAACCTGCTGATCTGTGCTTCTTTCCAGTCTTTGTTCTTTGTGTTTTTCTTTTAAAATATCTCAGTGATCCTTTTTTTCTTATTCAGATCCTCTCTTATTTCACCTCCCTTTCTCACTATCCTCCTACCCCCACAGGTGGAAAAGAAAAAAAAAAGTCCTTGAAACAAATATGAATAATGAATGAAGTAAAACAGATCTCCACATTAGCTATATCTTGAAAATATATGACTTATTCTGTACCTTGAGTCGATTAGTTCTGTCAAGAGGTGGGCAGCATGTTTTCTCCATCCTCTAGAATAAAGCCTCTTAAATTATGGATCACAATCATATCTGAATTTGGGAATCATGAAATTATGATTTATTATCAGAAAATCTTTGATTTGCACACCTATTTTATATGCCTATATACCTGGGGTTGAATAAAAATTTTTGAGGGGAAAAGGGATCATCAAAGGAAAAAGTTTAAGAAGCCATGTTGTAGAATTCTTGATAATGATTACATTGAACAGGTCTTTCAAATCTTTCAAAGTATTTTTTCCCCTTTATAAAACTTTATCACATGCTCTGACTCTACTTACTTCATTCTTTTTCAATTCATACAGGTTTTCCCAGGGTTTTTCTGAAACTGCTTGTTTTGTCATTTCCTAGGACACAAGTAGGAAAACACAAGTACAATACAACTATTTACCCATTCCCTAACTGATGAGCAACATGTTCAGTTTTTTCCTGTATAACCTTGAACAAATCACTTAAAAAAAAAAAAAAAACTAAGAGAAAACAGGAAGGACTTCATGTACATAGAAGGTGTTATTTTAGCTGGGATTTGGACAGATATTTATTGATACATTGGGTTTCTTTGAAAAGTGCCTATTTATCTCTGAAAGTTCTGAATTATTTTAAAAATTCTTTTCTTTTCAAATTTTGAGTTCAAGCCTCTTTTCCTTCCCTTCCATCACTTTTCCACCTACTAAAAGGCAAACAATGTGATATCAAATATACTTGTGAAATCATACAAAATATATTTCCATATTAGGTATATCACAAAAAATTGGAAAATTATATTTCAGTGTGCTTGTTCCTCCTTTTTTTCTAAAACCATCACATTTCTCATTTCTTATAGTTCAGTTTTCTATCATATTCACATATCACAACTTGCTCAGTCATTCCAATTGATGAGCATCCCTTAATTTCCTTTTTTTTTTTTTTTTTTTTTTGCCACCACAGAAAGAGCTGCTACAAATATTTTAGTACATATCCATCCATTTCCTTTTTCTTTGAAATCTTTGTTGACAGACTTAGTAGTAGTATTTTTAAACCCAAAGAATACATAAAGTTAGACAGCCCTTTGGGCACAGTTCCAGTTCGTTCTTGAGAATGGTAGGTCCAGACAAATACTCCAAGCACAGCACATTAACGTATCTATTTTCTTTTCATTTCTTTGGATCATATTTACCTATAGAGAAATGACTCTCATTTTCATAGATTTGAAGTAGGTAAGCTGATAGCAGGTGGAATAGAAGGACTCAGAAAAGGCCTTTTAGGAAGAAATATTTGAACTGAGCTTGAAAGAAAGCTAGGCACACAACAAAAATGTTGGCTAAAATATTTAAAGACTTTCAGTTTCCATTTCCTCAGTAACTTTATTGAAAAATCATGTATTGGGGGGCGGAGCCAAGATGGCGGAGAAGAAACACACGACTCAGTGAACGTCCTCACTCCCTCACAACCAATTAGATAAATTAAGTCTCAGAATTAGCTCAGGACTGATAGATACCACAAGGACTGGAAGCACGACTTACCAGCTGAAGAGAATCTGGAGTTTCAACAGGAAAGGTCAGTTCTCAGGGGAGGAATAAGAGAGACCAGCACAGACCGTGGGGTAGGGGCACACTGCGCCCATTGTGCTGGGAAGGGCTCTGGGATCAGAGAAGCCACTGAGGTAAAGGAATCTGGCACAGGCTGTTAGCTCTTCTCTGCTAATTATTTAGCAGTTCAGAAGAGAAAGCCAAAATATTTTAAAACTCAGATTAGATTTTCCCCGATCCTGGGGGTGACTCAGCAGACTCGGCAACAGGGGGTGTGGCCTCAGCTACCACCTGAGAATAGTTAAGAGATTGACAAGTGGGTGGATATGGCCCAAGGCAACACACACTGCCTAGTTTAGCTGGAGGGAGTGGAACTCAGCTCCAGGAAGTCCCAGAGAAGCGGAACCTTTGAACTAGGGACCGCGGTTTCTGGCAGACACTTCCAGTTTGAGCACAGGGGCTTCTCACGTCACCTGCTGCAGACATCCACTCCCCACCTGGACACATAGGCTGGGCTTCGTGCTGTCTTCACTATTCTACGCCCTCGAAGCACAGTAGTGATAATCACCTCTGAGGCACTTCCAGGGAGGGGGTGGGGAACTCTCTCCCAGAGCTCTATCTTAGCTCAGGCGCAGGGGCCGCTGCATCCATCCAGTCTGGGAGGAAGCTGGTAAAGAAGTAAATAATTTCCTACCCCAGGGACAGACCCCAAAACATTTTTTTAAATATGAGCAAAAAAGCTAGAAAAACTATAGATTCCTTCTATACAGAGAAAGAGCGGGTATCCAACCCCGAGGAAGTTGACAGCAGAGAATCAGCAGATAACAACCTAAAGGGGAACGATTCCTGCCCCCCATCACATAACTCTCTCCTAGAAGAAGCTCTTAAAAAATTGAGGGAGATCGAAGAAAAACGGGGAAAGGAAAGGGAAGCTATGATAGAGAACAACAACGTCCTGAAATTGGAGTTGGAAAAAATAAAGAATTCACAGGAGATGCAGGGAAACAAAATTAGTGAATTAGAAAAGGTTAAAAAAACACAGGAAAGTAGGATTTCTGAATTGGAAAAGATAAAAAAGTCTCAAGAAAATAGAATTTCTGAATTGGAAAAAGAAAATAATTCTCAAAAAAAAATTAGGGAAATGGAAAAAAATTCAATAGAGCAAAATAATTCATTTAAAAACGAAATTGGGCATTTACAAAAAGAACTAAAAACTGTGAAAGAAGAAAATAACTCCTTAAAAGTCAGGATGGAACAAATAGAAATGAATGATTCACAGAGAACCCAAGAATCAGTCAAACAAAACAAAAAAAATGAGAAGCTGGAGAACAACGTCAAATACTTACTGGGAAAATCTATAGACCTGGAAAATAGATCTAGGAGAGATAATCTGCGGATTATTGGACTTCCAGAAAACTATGACCAAAAAAAGAGCCTAGATTCTATTTTACAGGAAATTATCAAAGAGAACTGTCCAGAGATAATAGAAACAGAAGGGAAAGTAGATGTGGAAAGAATTCATCGAACTCCTTCTGAAATAGACCCTAAAAAAAGAACACCACGGAATATTGTGGCTAAGCTGCAGAATTACCACACAAAGGAGAAAATCCTGCAAGCAGCTAGAAAAAAACAATTTAAATACCAAGGTGCCACAATAAGGGTCACCCAAGATCTGGCTGCCTCCACATTAAAAGATAGAAGGGCCTGGAACCTGATATTCCGTAAGGCAAAAGATCAAGGACTGCAACCAAGAATGAACTACCCAGCTAAGTTTAGCATCTTTTTCCACGGAAGAAGATGGTCATTCAATGAAACAGAGGAATTCTATATGTTTCTAAGAAAAAAACCAGACTTAAACAAAAAATTTGATCTACATCCACAAGACTGAAGAGAAACAGAAAAAGGTACACAGAACCCTTGAGAACTGTAACTCTGTTGTGGGTATATAAAAAATACTCAAGGATAATTTGATTTTACTGATATAAAAGAAAAAAAAGGGGGTGTAGTAAAGGGAAGGAGGTCGGTTCAGAAAAAGGGGAAGGAGTGATAAAAAGAGGGAAACTACATCCCAGGAAGAGACATAGAAAATACACCATATCTGAGGGAACTTAGTGAGGGGGAGAATCATTGTGTGAATCTTACTCTCATCAGAAGAGGCTCAAAGAGTAAATAATTAACATATTTGTTTTTCAGAGAATTTTCTTTCACCTCATTAAAAGGGGGGAGAGGAAAAGGGAAAAGGAAAAGGAGAATAAGTGAAGGGACTTGGAGGGAGGGGGGAGGGATCCTAAAAAAAAAAAAAAAAAAGAGGGAGGGCTGCGCAAGGGGGGTCTGTAAATTAAATATCGGGGAGGGGGATCAGGGGGGTCAAGGGAAAAAAGCATAATCTGGGGATAATACGATGGCAGGAAATACAGAATTAGTAATTTTAACTGTAAATGTAAATGGGATGAACGATCCCATCAAACGGAGACGGATAGCAGATTGGATCAAAAAGCAGAACCCTACAATATGTTGCCTACAGGAAACACACTTAAAGCAGGGAGATACATACAGAGTAAAGGTAAAAGGTTGGAACAGAGCCTATTATGCTTCAGGTAAAGCCAAAAAAGCAGGGGTAGCTATCCTTATCTCAGATCAAGCAAAAGCAGAAGTAGATCTTGTTAAAAAAGATAAGGAAGGAAACTATATCCTGCTGAAAGGTAGCATAAATAATGAAGCCATATCAATACTAAACATATATGCACCAAGTGGTATAGCATCTAACTTTCTAAAGGAAAAGTTAAGAGAACTGCAAGAAGAAATAGACAGTAAAACTATAATAGTGGGAGATCTCAACCTTGCACTCTCAGATTTAGACAAATCAAACCACAAAACAAACAAGAAAGAAATTTAAAAAGTAAATAGAACATTAGAAAAACTAGGTATGATAGACCTTTGGAGAAAACTGAATGGCAATAGGAAGGAATACACTTTCTTCTCAGCAGTTCATGGATCCTATACAAAAATTGACCATATATTAGGACATAAAGATCTCAAAATTAAATGTAGGAAGGCAGAAATAATAAATGCCTTCTTCTCAGATCACAATGCAATAAAAGCTACATTCAGTAAAAAGTTAGGGGTAAATAGACCAAAAAGTAATTGGAAACTGAATAATCTCATCTTAAAGAATGACTGGGTGAAAGAGCAAATTATAGAAACAATTAACAATTTCACCCAAGATAATGATAATGATGAGACATCATATCAAAATCTTTGGGATGCAGCTAAAGCAGTAATAAGGGGAAATTTTATATCTTTAGAGGCTTATTTGAAGAAAATTGAGAAAGAGAAGATTAACGAATTGGGCTTACAACTTAAAAGGCTAGAAAAAGACCAAATTATAAACCCCCAACCAAAAATTAAACTCGAAATACAAAAATTAAAAGGAGAAATCAATAAAATTGAAAGTAAAAAAACTATTGAATTAATAAATAAAACCAAGAGTTGGTTTTATGAAAAAGCCAATAAAATAGATAAACCTTTGGTAAATTTGATCAAAAAAAAGAAAGAGGAAAATCAAATTGATAGTCTTACAAATGAAAAGGGGGATCTTTCCACCAATGAAGAGGAAATTAGAGAAATAATAAGGAGTTACTTTGCCCAACTTTATGCCAATAAATTTGATAACTTAAGTGAAATGGATGACTTCCTCCAAAAATATAGGCTCCCTAGATTAACAGAGGAGGAGATAAATTGCTTAAATAGTCCCATTTCAGAAAAAGAAATAGAACAAGCTATTAATCAACTCCCCAGGAAAAAATCCCCAGGGCCAGATGGATTCACATGTGAATTCTACCAAACATTTAAAGAACAATTAGCCCCAATGTTATATAAATTATTTGAAAAAATAGGGGATGAAGGAGTCCTACCAAATTCCTTTTATGACACAGACATGGTACTGATACCTAAACCTGGTAGATCGAAAACTGAGAAAGAAAATTATAGACCAATCTCCTTAAAGAATATTGATGCTAAAATCTTAAATAAGATATTAGCAAAAAGACTTCAGAAAATCATCTCCAAGATAATACACTATGATCAAGTAGGATTTATTCCAGGAATGCAGGGCTGGTTTAATATTAGGAAAACTATTAATATAATTGACCATATTAATAATCAAATTAATAAGAACCATATGATCATCTCAATAGATGCAGAAAAAGCATTTGACAAAATCCAACATCCATTCCTACTAAAAACTCTTGAGAGTATAGGAATAAATGGATTATTCCTTAGAATAATCAGGAGTATATATTTAAGACCGTCAGTAAGCATAACATGCAATAGAAATAAACTGCAACCTTTCCCAGTAAGATCAGGAGTGAAACAAGGTTGCCCACTATCACCATTACTATTCAATATAGTACTAGAAACGCTAGCCTCGGCAATAAGAGCCGAGAAAGAGATTCAAGGAATTAGAGTAGGAAATGAGGAAATTAAACTATCACTTTTTGCAGATGACATGATGGTATACTTAGAGAACCCCAAAGACTCTGCTAAAAAGCTACTAGAAATAATTCAAAATTTCAGCAAAGTGGCAGGATACAAAATAAATCCACATAAATCCTCGGCATTTTTATATATCACTAACAAAATGCAACAGCAAGAGATACAAAGAGAAATTCCATTCCAAACAAATGTTGAGAGTATAAAATATTTGGGAATCCATCTACCAAAGAAAAGTCAGGAATTATATGAGAAAAATTACAAAACACTTGCCACAAAAATAAAATCAGATTTAAATAATTGGAAAGACATTCAGTGCTCTTGGATAGGCCGAGCGAATATAATAAAGATGACAATACTCCCCAAACTAATCTATTTATTTAGTGCTATACCAATCAGACTCCCAAGAAACTATTTTAATGACCTAGAAAAAATAACAACAAAATTCATATGGAAGAATAAAAGGTCAAGAATTGCAAGGGAACTAATGAAAAAAAACTCAGAGGAAGGTGGTCTAAGTGTACCTGATCTAAAGCTATATTATATAGCAGCAGTCACCAAAACCATTTGGTATTGGCTAAGAAATAGACCGGTAGATCAGTGGAACAGATTAGATACAAAGGACAAAAAAGGGTACATCTATAGCAATCTAATCTTTGACAAACCCAAAGATTCCAACATTAGGGATAAAAATTCATTATTCGGAAAAAACTGTTGGGAAAACTGGAAATTAGTATGGCAGAAATTAGATATGGATCCACACTTAACACCATATACCAAGATAAGATCAAAATGGGTCCATGATTTAGGCATAAAGAGGAAGATAATAAATAGATTAGAGGAACAGAGGATAATCTACCTCTCAGACTTGTGGAGGAGGAAGGAATTTATGACCAGAGGAGAACTAGAGATCATTATTGATCACAAAATAGAAGATTTTGATTACATCAAACTAAAAAGTTTCTGTACAAATAATACTAATGCAAACAAGATTAGAAGGGAAGTAACAAATTGGGAAAATATTTTTAAAAACAAAGGTTCTGACAAAGGTCTCATTTCCAAAATATATAGAGAACTGACCATAATTTATAAGAAACCGAACCACTCTCCAATTGATAAATGGTCAAAGGATATGAACAGACAATTCTCAGAGGAAGAAATTGAAACTATATCCACTCACATGAAAGAGTGTTCCAAATCACTACTGATCAGAGAAATGCAAATTAAGACCACTCTGAGATACCACTACACACCTGTCAGATTGGCTAAGATGACAGGAACAAATAATGACAAATGTTGGAGGGGATGTGGGGAAATTGGGACACTAATACATTGCTGGTGGAGTTGTGAAAGAATCCAGTCATTCTGGAGAGCAATCTGGAATTATGCCCAAAAAGTTATCAAACTGTGCATACCCTTTGACCCAGCAGCGCTACTACTGGGATTATATCCCAAAGAAATACTAAAGAGAGGAAAGAGACATATATGTGCCAAAATGTTTGTGGCAGCTCTTTTTGTTGTAGCTAGAAACTGGAAGATGAATGGATGTCCATCAGTTGGAGAATGGTTGGGTAAATTGTGGTATATGAAGGTTATGGAATATTATTGCTCGGTAAGAAATGACCAGCAGGAGGAATATAGAGAGGCCTGGAGAGACTTAAATCAACTGATGCTGAGTGAAATGAGCAGAACCAGAAGATCACTGTACACTTCAACAACAATACTGTATGAGGATGTATTCTGATGGAAGTGGAAATCTTCAACATAAAGAAGATCCAACTCACTTCCAGTTGATCAATGATGGACAGAGGTAGCTACACCCAGAGAAGAAACACTGGGAGGGGAATGTAAATTGTTAGCACTAATATCTGTCTGCCCAGGTTGCATGTACCTTCGGATTCTAATGTTTATTGTGCAACAAGAAAATGATATTCACACACATGTATTGTACCTAGACTATATTGTAACACATGTAAAATGTATGGTATTGCCTGTCGTCGGGGGGAGGGAATAGAGGGAGGGGAGGTAATTTGGAAAAATGAATACAAGGGATAATATTATAAAATATATATATATATATATATATATATAATAAAAAAATAAAAATAAAATAAAATAAAATAAAAAAGAAAAAAAAAGAAAAAGAAAAATCATGTATTAAGTACTTTCTGTGTGCTGGGCAGTGTGCAATAACCTTGGGAATACTCATAACATACTGAAAGGTAGATAATCTGTCTACCTGGAAAAGAAAAGAAAATAGGAATGTAGCCCTTAAGAAATGAAATTGTTTGGGGGTGATTTTTTAAGTGTATGTCCCCTTGAAATTCTTTCAACCCGATAAAGAGATTTGCCAAAAAACAAAATGTCTTATCCACTTGTTCTGTCAAGTTAAGATCAATACCAGTTTAAAGAAACAAAAACATATCTCTTTGGTAACAATGAAAAGCTAATTTTGAGGTCAGGTTAATGGGAGTCATGTTTCTTCCACTCCTTCCTTAGGTTTGGTTTCAAAACCGAAGAGCTAGGCAATCAGCACAACAGAAAAAACGGACAGCTCTGGCTTCCACAAACTCAAGAAAATGGATGTGTCCAGGAAAATCATCTCCAAGTCAGTTACCCAAAGAGAACCACCATGAGCATGATCTCCCTGAGGATGAGTTTCCACTACCAACTGCAGCCAGATCTGACTCATGGTCAGAACCAGGTAAGCCTAGTCAGAAAGGCAGCCTAAGGAGGAGCTGCTCCATATAGAGAGGAGTGTGGCTTCAACCACGAAGGCTGCTTACTCAGGATATAACATTTCCCAAAGCCTTCAGTTTGGCTCCTCTGAAACCATGAGGCCACTGACTGAACTTCAACCTTATTGCCCAGTGTCCTAGAGAAGCTCCAACCAGTGGGCATCTTCTTGGCTTCACCAGGAATCACAAGGGCCAGAGAACCATGGCGCACACACCTCCTCTTATGGAGAGGTGAAGCCCCTATTGCATCAGCAGCAGCAGGGATGGACAATAGAACAGTTGTACTCACACTATCACCCACTAACTTTTCAATGTGCTCAGGAGTTCCCATGTCAGCAGCAGCAGCCACACTCCCAGCAGCCACCAGCCCTCCTACCCTCAGGGTCACAGACTGCTACCTTCCAGGTACAGCAGCTGACTTTATTTCTTTATCAGTCACCACAGGAACATCAAAGTCCAATACAGTCACCTCCATTGATGAAGGGGGAAGAGCAGCCAAATGAATTGTTCCCTCCTTTTAACCAGCAAGAACTTCAGCTCATCAATCTATCCAAGAAAACCATTAGGCTTGACTCTCCAATGCTTTTCCCTGATGATTATCTGCCTGCCTACCCAGGAGAACTGGATATAGATGACATTCTGAGAGATCTGCCTTTCCCTTTGGCCATGTTAAATGATTAAAAATTGAAGAATTTTGTATCTTATGGTGTGATGTAGTAATCTAATAACGTTTGTGATTCTAAAAGTCATTCTGGGATTAATAATTTCTTTCAGGTCTTATAAACTCACTTACAAAATGGAAAGAATAAAAGGATTTATTAGAAATTAGAATCTAACAGCCTCTTGTTTATAAGAAATGCTTTTGAGAAAAGTATCCTCAGAAAGTTGTATAATAAGGGACTAGAATAGAATGTATATGTTTCAGGTGATCTAAAAGAGATAAGAATAGCATTCATGAACTCAGTTGTAAATATAGACTTGTTAAAAAAGAAATAGTGGAAATATATTAAAGTATTATTATGCTTAAAAGCATCAAAGACATGAGACTAATATCAGTTTGTACATATGAATTTAATTACCTAATATCTAAATACTTACAGTAAATAATCATTGATTTACAGTTAATAGACAATAAAACTCTCATTGGGAAACTCGTACTGCCATTAGCTTTTACAAATTTTTGGAAGAAATATATATATATTTTTTTATATATATTTTTTATTATTATATATATATATATATTTTATAATATTATCCCTTGTATTCATTTTTCCAAATTACCTCCCCTCCCTCTATTCCCTCCCCCCGACGACAGGCAATACCATACATTTTACATGTGTTACAATATAGTCTAGGTACAATACATGTGTGTGAATATCATTTTCTTGTTGCACAATAAACATTAGAATCCGAAGGTACATGCAACCTGGGCAGACAGATATTAGTGCTAACAATTTTCATTCCCCTCCCAGTGTTTCTTCTCTGGGTGTAGCTACCTCTGTCCATCATTGATCAACTGGAAGTGAGTTGGATCTTCTTTATGTTGAAGATTTCCACTGGAAGAAATATATTAAAAATATTAATGGAATTTTAGAAAAGTTAAATATGATAGATTTCTGGAGATTACTGTGTACATTTTTCCCCCCAGGGGGAGGAGAGGGCAGGGAGGATGGGAGGTAATTAGGGTTAAGTGACTTGACCAGGATCACACATCTAGTATCAAGTGTGAGATCAGATTTGAACTCAGGTCCAAGAAGGAAAGAGAGGGAAGGAAAGAAGGAAAAGAAGAAAGAAAGGGAAGGAGGAAAAGGAAGGAGGGAAGGGAATGAAAAGAGGGAAAGGGAGAAAAGGAAGGGAGGGGATGGAGGGAGGGAGGAACTAACAAGCTTCCATGGAGACAATAATATATCTAGGATAAGATAATATAGCTAGAATAGAAATGGTAGAATGGAGGGAAAATATTTGTATCAAAATTCTCTAATAAGCATTTGGTATCCAAGACAAAATAATTATCAAAAATACATAAGGTAAAATAGTCATTTCAGAATAGGTAAATTATCAAAGGATATGAACAAACATCTTCAAGAGAACTTCAAAGTATTCAATAATTACAGGAAAAAAAGTGTTCTAAATAATAGAAATGCACATTAAACAACTGTAAATAGTAGAGACTTTTGAAGAAAATAGAAGTCAAAGAGGTTTTTGAAAATAATATATTGAAATTATTACATATGTCAAAGGAAAAGCAAAGCTATATATAATCAAGACTGATATGTGTAATGCCCATTTTCCTTTGCATGTGTTAGGTTTATAATTTCTATTTTTAAAATTTTAAGGCAATAATAGGGGTTGAGTGACTTGACCAAGGTCATACAACTATTGTCTAGGATCTCAAGCCAGATTTAAACTCAGATCCTCCTGACTCTAGGACCAGTGCTATATCTACTGCACTGCACTACCTAGCTGCCACTATCATTTCTTTAAAAGAAGAAGAGTTTGGTTTTTTTTTTTTTTTTCCCCTGAGGCTGGGGTTAAGTGATTTATCCAGGGTAATACAGCTAGGAAGTGTTAAGTGTCTGAGACCAGATTTGAACTTGGGTCCTCCTGAATTCAGGGCTGGTGCTCTATCCACTGCGCAACTAGCTACCACCAAGAAGAAGAAATTAGATCACCAAGACCAAAGCATTTTACTGTTGGTTGAACATAATGGAAATTTGTCTCTTCACAATTATTTACTTGGTTCCCTGAATGACATATCCACAAGTATTTTCCAAACCTTTCTTCAATGTGATAGAAGTTTCCAATTCAAGGACTCTTATGGCCATAATTTTCTTTCTTTCTTTTTTTTTTAATCATAGCTTTTTATTTACAAGATATATGCATGGGTAACTTTTCAGCATTGACAATTGCAAAACCTTTTGTTCCAATGTTTCCCCTCCTTTCCCTTACCCCTTACCCCTTCCCCCAGATGGCAGGTTGACCAAAACATGTTAAATATGTTAAAGTATATGTGTACATGTCCAAACAGTTATTTTGCTGCACAAGAAGAATCAGACTTTGAAATAGTGTACAATTAGCCTGTGAAGGAAATAAAAAATGTATGTGGACAAAAATAGAGGGATTGGGAATGCTATGTAGTGGTTCACACTTATTTCCCAGAGTTCTTTTGCTGGGTGTAGCTGGTTCTTTTCATTACTGGACAATTGGAACTGATTTAGTTCATCTCATTGTTGAAGAGGGCCACATCCATCAGAATTGATCATCATATAGTATTGTTGTTGAAGTATATAATGATCTCCTGGTCCTGCTCATTTCACTCAGCATCAGTTCATATAAGTCTCTCCAGGCCTTTCTGTATTCATCCTGCTGGTCATTTCTGGAACATTCATGGAACAATAATATTCCACAATATTCATATACCACAATTTATCCAGCGATTTTCCAATTGATGGGCATCCACTCAGTTTCCAGTCTCTGTCCACTACAAAGAGGGCTGTATGGCCATAATTTTCAAGAGTTTATGGGTGCCCAAGATAATTGTATAAATATGTATTCATACATTGTATTTAACATATATTTCTACCAAGACTACTTGCCATCTAGGGGGAAAAAGTGGGAGAAGGAGGGGCAAAATGGGAATGCAAGGTTTTGCAAGGGTTAACGTTGACAAGTTTTTTAAAAATAAAATATTTTTTAAAAAAATGTTTATGGTTGCCTCCATGGGGGGGGGAAATCCATTTTTTAAAGTAATAGCTTATTTTTTTCCAGTTACATGTAAAGGCAATTTTAAACATTAATTTTTAATATGAAACTAAGTTTCAAATTTTCTCACTGCTTTCCCTCCTCTCTAAGACAGTAAATAATTTGATTCAGATTCAGTATGTACAATCACATAAAAAATATTTCCATATTTGTCATATGATAAAAGAAGAAACAGAACAAGGGGGGAAAAAATAAAGAATGTGAAAATAGTTTACTTCGGTTTACATTAATTACTCCATCAGTTCTTTCTCTAAGTAGCATTTTCCATCATAAGTCTTTTGGACTTGTCTTGGATCATTGTTTTGCTGAGAAGAACTGAGTTTATCAGAATTGATCACCAAACAATGTTGCTGTGACTTTATACAGTGCTCTCCTGGTTCTGCTTATTTCACATTGCATCAGTACAGTTTGTGGTCTTTCTATTGTCCCCATCTCTTAACAACCTCTTCTCCTCCTTTGAGGTTTCCTGGATCTCTCAGTACCCTAGATCTATACATTATCTTCAGAGCTTTAAAAACAAATAAATGAACAAACAAACAAAAAAAAAGCCAACAAAATAAATCTATTAACTTCCTAGTCATTCTGTATCCTTTCTTAAGGAATTCAATCCCTGGTTCTCAGTTGCCTTCCTCTCTACCCTAAGATCTGCCCATATTTTGGGGGACTTCAGTCACTGTCCTTTCAGATACATTGGCTTCCTGGTTCATTTTCTAGGACCTTCACCCTTAGGACATTTTTATCATCTCATACAATTACTTTTTTCTTCACAATTTTGAATTCTGAAAAATCAGCCCTCTAATCATGTTCCCTACTCTGTCTCCCTCTGATCCTAAAACTATTGATTTTCCCTCATTAAAACCATCATTGACCTCCACAATTCTCAATTTCCTCTCTTTGAAGCTCTATTTTAGTCATTTCTTCCATAAATACTCCTCTACCATTCAATCCCTTGATCCTGTGCTCTTTCCTTCCTTTGGTCCCAACTATTCTTCAATCTTGAATCACCTTTACCTCCATTTGAAAGTTCCAAAATGCAATAAATCTCACCCTTTCCCCCTCCATGGATAGTTCTTCCAGAAAGTTATGTCATTTAATCTCAAATGGACACTGTTGCAACTCAGAAATTCTTCTTAGATTAAACTTTTATCTCTATTCTTTTTATTTTTTTTCCGTTCCATTCAACTGACATTTATTCATGATCTAATATGTCCAATGCCTTTTTTTTTTTAATTCATTTTTCCAAATTATCCCCTCCCTCCCTCCACTCCCTCCCCCCGATGGCAGGTAATCCCATACATTTTACATGTGTTACAATATAACCTAGATACAATATATGTGTGTAAATACCTTTTTCTTGTTGCACATTAATTATTAGCTTCCGAAGGTATAAGTAACCTGGGTAGATAGACAGTAGTGCTAACAATTTACATTCGCTTCCCAGTGTTCCTTCTCTGGGTATGGTTATTTCTGTCCATCATTGATCAACTGGAAGTGAGTTGGATCTTCTTTATGTTGAAGATTTCCACTTCCATCAGAATACATCCTCATACAGTATTGTTGTTGAAGTGTACAGTGATCTTCTGGTTCTGCTCATTTCACTCAGCAACAGTTGATTTAAGTCTCTCCAAGCCTCTCTGTATTCCTCCTGCTGGTCATTTCTTACAGAGCAATAATATTCCATAACCTTCATATACCACAATTTACCCAACCATTCTCCAATTGATGGACATCCATTCACCTTCCAGTTTCTAGCTACAACAAAAAGAGCTGCCACAAACACTTTGGCACATACAGGTCCCTTTCCACTCTTTAGTATTTCTTTGGGATATAATCCCAATAACAGCAATGCTGGGTCAAAGGGTATGCACAGTTTGACAACTTTTTGGGCATAGTTCCAAATTGCTCTCCAGAATGGCTGGATTCTTTCACAACTCCACCAACAATGTATCAGTGTCCCAGTTTTCCCACATCCCCTCCAACATTCATCATTATTTGTTCCTGTCATTTTAGCCAATCTGACAGGTGTGTAGTGGTATCTCAGAGTTCTCTTAATTTGCATTTCTCTGATCAGTAGTGATTTGGAACACTTTTTCATATGAGTTGAAATCTCTATTCTTTTTAGATTAAAGTTTTAACAATCTCACTCAGCTGCAACAGCAATCTCACTTAGGACTCTCACAGAAGGATTTCTATATTTTTTGTCTCTTTCTCTGCCCAAGCCATTTTTAATTCATCTCTTTCTCAACTGGGATCCTCTGAGATTGTATAGGAAAAATTGTGGCCAGACATTGAGATTTCTGAAGAGACCTCTAGGTGGCACTATAGGCAGTTGTGTTGAGAAGATCAGAGTTCAAATTCAGGAATTCAGACACAAACTAATCCATGTAGCTTCCCTTGGGCAAGACATTTCAATTCTAAATCAGTTTCCTCATCTGTAAAATGAGGATAATAACACTTATATCCCAGGCTTCCTATGAGGGTAAAATTGGGATAGATGGTAAAGAGATGGGGGGCAGGGGGAGTGTAAAAGAGTGAGGGGGAGAGAAGACTCAGAGGAGGAAGAGGAGGAGGAGGAGAAGAAAAAGGAGGAGGAGAAGAGAGAGAGAGAGAAAGAGGGTGCTTATTCCTTTATTATGTCACAGACTTAAACACTTACATGCGTCACTAGTGAAAATTACTTAGGGAGTATAGTTTTATAAACTGTACTAATTGTCTAGTTAGCATAAAGAATATTAATTTAGTTTTTTTAAATTAATAAAAAGTTTTAGTTCCAAGTTCTCCAAGTAATTATAGACATTTTGAATGAATCTTATTAAAATAAGATTCCATTTTCATCCTCCCCTTCTTTGTCTACTCGGCAATTTCATCAGTTTATTTACCCATTGCAATTATGTCTACATAATGACTTTCAAAGGGTACGTGCAACCATAAATACATGAACACTGTTCCAAATTTTTAAGTGATGCCTTGACATTTCTACTTGAATGTCTCATGGACAACTCAAATCTGATATGTCTGAAATAGAACTTTGAATATGACACTCCTCCAAACTTCTCTACTTCAAGAGGACACTGTTATCCTCTTAGCCAAGCACTTTTATCATTGCATTTATGTTTGCTTCTTACCTTTTCTTTAGTCCTCATGGCTAATTATTTGTCTGTTGTAGGGCCATAACTCGGGTGAGATTCACTTGTAGTATCCATCTGGTAGATAATAGTATTTAGATAGACAATCTAGATATCTAAATAATTTAGATAGATAATAGAGTAATTATCTGGTAGATAAACAGAAATGATATGTCACCATTGGGGCAATTGTTTATGTATATATGAATCATTTTATTGAATAACTGTACAGAGAAGTTTAGAGACATAACCAGGTACAGATTGGAAGCAATTCTATAACTCCTTTCTCCTCTATTCTTTCTAGGAAAACATGTGTATTTTTCTTGTCTTCTATTCCCTTTGCAATGCTGATGGCCTTTGTCCCAAGAGAAAATCTCGATCCTGTCTTCAAAATTAGGTACCATCTGAGTTGGTACCTTAGGAATGTTAGTGCTCATACCAATCAATCAAGAAGCATTTTTATTCAGAGGTTTTTAACTTGGGTTCCTTGAATTTGGAACTGAAGAAAGTACTTGGAAAATAGGACTGAAATATGATGGATTTCCTTTGTAATTCCATGTATTTGACATTGTGCTTTTGCATACAACATATATTTGCTATCCTTGACTCTTTCCTCTTCTGCCTTCCCAATATCTCTCTTATACATCCCTTTCTTACATCTGACACTGACACCACCCTGGTGCAGGAACTTATCACCTCAGTTGTGGACCATTGCAACAACCTGATGCTTGATCTCCCTTCTTCAAGCCTCTCTCCTTGTCAATACACTTTCCACTCAGCTGCATATAGATTGTGTAGTCCAGGTGATATCAGATTTCCAAGGACACTTTTAGTCAAGATGGCAAAATGAGTATTAGAACAATCCAATTTTCACCAGGAGGATGGGGTGATGTAGAATCCCTCCACCAAAAAAAAAAAAAAAAAAAAAAAATTCTTAAATATTAAGAAAAGGAGAGAAATTATAGTAACTTCCTAGAACCTAGATCACCAAAACAAGTTGATTAAGAATTTATAGGCAACAAAAGAAGTCGTAAACCAAAGAAACCAGGGTTAGATAAGCACCTTTCATGAAAATCTCCCAGTTCTGATAATCTCAGAAGTGCTCCAGCCAGCGAATTTCAGGGTGATCCAACAGCTGAAAACCTCTCATAAGGAAGTCAAGATTAGTTAAGAACTTGGGGAACTTTGAGAACTAGACCTGAAGACCAAAGCCAACAATGCTCCTACCCAAAAGCACATGATTGTGGGTTTACTGTAGCAATCCCTGAAGAAACTAGGATACTCTCTTTCTGAGGAGAGAGACCAACCTGATACGTTGCAGTTCATTGTGCACATCAGATACCAACAAAAGAGAGGGCCAGTGGCTGGACTTCAGATGATATACATCAGCCCTAAATTGGGGCCCACTGTTCCAAGCAAAAGGACAAAAGCAGAAAGACCTTCATTCTGACAAAAAGTCTCAGTTCAAAATCCAGAGCTGGAAATACAAATGAACAGAAGAACCTGGTGACAAAGATACTCTAGAGATCTGGGGATGTCTGGGACAAAAGCCTGGAGGAAGAGTGTAATGAGATTTATTAGAAAAGGAATGAAAGTCACAGGAAAGAATTAGATGAAGAATAAAAAGCTTCATGAAAGAGATGTAATTCTTATTCAAAAAAGGGAATCCCTTAAAAATTATAATGGACAAAAAAAAATTAGAATGGGCTAAATTTGAACCAGAAGACAAAAAATATAAAGAAAGAATAAAACATTAAAAATAAAAGAAAATATACAATATCATCTATCAAAAACAACTGAACTACAAAACAGATCAAGAAAAGAAAACAAGAATCATTATACTACATCAAGATTAAGATTAATTTTTTTTTAATATCTGCATACTTATTTTAGGAAATCACAAATGAAAACTCCCTGAACCCATTATGAGCAAAGGCTAAAATGAAAATAGAAACAATCCACTAGGCATTTGATGAAAGAAATGCTAAAATGAAATCTCCCATTATCATAGTGCTGATCCATAGCTTCCAGTTTAAAAAAAAAAAAAAAAAATCTGTAAGTAGCCAGAAACCCAACTTAAAAACCAAGAAACACTCAGGATCATATAAGGCCTGGCAGCTACAATCATAATGGATGGGACACTTTGGAAGAAGATATTGTAGAAAGCAAAAAAATAAAGTCATATATAATTCATCTGGTAAAACTATACATAAATCTAGTAAGAAAAATAAATCTTAAATGAAATAGAGGACTTTTAAACATTCCTGATGAAAAGAATCTCTAAAATAATAACACAGGAGTCAGGAAAAGCATAGACAAGTAGATTGGCACAACTGGAGGGAAATATACTATGAAGTATTTCCATTCTAATAGGAGGAAAAGATACAAGCGTCTGTTAGAACACAAATGTCCTCAAGTACCATAGAGTTAAATAAGACAAACAGAAGACCTAGAGTATTTTCATTATGCATTAGTATCAATAGATAAACAAAGACAATAGTGAAAGGGGAAGGAAGCTTCAGAAGCAAAATAGATTAAGAAAGGAATTAGTTATAAGTAGGAAAAAAAACTTTAACTTTTAAGAGTAAATACTTAAACGAGGATTATTAGGAGAAAAAATAGTAAGACCGTGGAGTGGAAGAAGATCACCTATCACTATTGAACACACATTCTGTTTTATAAAGAGGAAGAGGGGAATAAGGTAAGAAAAAAAGTATGATGGGATAGGATGGAAGGATAGAAATAATTAACTGTCCTAGCTGTGAAATTACATGGGATGAGGGGGCAGCTAGGTGGCGCCTTAATAGAGCACCAGCCTTGAATTCAGGAGGACCCGAGTTCAAATGTGGTCTCAGACACTTAATACTTCCTAGCTGTTTGACCCTGGGCAAGTCACTTAACCCCAGCCTCAAGGAAAAAAAAAAAAAAGAATTTAAATGGGATGAACTCATAAAGTGGATTAGAAAATAGAACAATAGAATGTTGTTTCCAAGAAATATAATTGAAATGGACATATGAAACAGAGGGCTAAAATATATAAGGCTTGAACCAGAAAGGAACATGTTTTGGGTAAAATTAAAAAGTAAAAATAGACTTTACAGAGATAAATAGAGAATTGATGCCATGCTGAAAGACATTATAGACAGCAAATATCTCTCTCTTTAGGTGTGTGTGTATTCGTTTGCTTGTGTAACATGCAATTAATGACATACACTTACAGGAGAAAATAGCAAAATCAGAATAGGTGAGCAACTCCATGCTCTGCTTTCAGATTTAGATAAATTAAAAATAAAAATTAGGAAGAAAGACATTAAAGATCTTAATAAAATTTTAGAAAGTTTGATTTTAAAAATCTCTAGTGATTACATGTATAGTATACCTTTGCAAAAGCTGACCATATATAACATATATATGACATAATAACATCACAACAAATGCAAAAAAGCAGAAATATTAAGAATGCTGTTTATTGACCATAATGCAATAAAAATAACATTAAGTAAATGGTATCTCAAGACAGAATTAAATTTAATTAGAGACTAAATTTCATCATAAGCAATTGATAAGTCAAAGAACAAATTATGGGGGGGAAATGGGTAATTTCAACAAAGAAAATAAAAACAATAAGAAAATATAATTTAAAATTTCTAATTTAATCAAATCAATCTTTAGAGGAGAATTTAAATCTCGGAACATTCATAAAACAAAAAGAAATGAATGAGTTGGGGATTCATCTAAAAATTATGAAACGTAGTATGTATCTACTATTTTACAATACTAAAGCAGAAAATTCACCCTTTTCCATATCCAGTAAGTCACTTAGGCTGGTATTATCAAACTCCAATAGAAAAGAGACCCCTACAAAGGACAGCTGCTTTTTACTGCAGGTGCACATGAAAGCCATAGACTAACATTCTCTATATTTCATTGCATTTTTATGCATTTTATTAAATAATTCCCAATTAAATTTTTAAAAGCTCCCCTAAATTGGATTGTAGATTGTGCACTGACATCTTTGATCTAGACCATTGAGTTGCTCCAATCCAGCATTCAGGGACTCATTCATATCTGTCTGGGGAGAAATAAGGAGACCTAAGTAGGTTACTGACTTATGGTTAAAAGAAGAGGTTAACTCATTTGCCTGCTTTTCCTCTCTCACCAATGAGGAGGATGGTCATACTGCTACTCCTCTGGTGACTGACCCTGGGATGGGATTAGACTGAAGGCTGGGAGAGTGGCTTCTGGGGGCAAGGCTTCTAGGGGCTTGACTACCACAGCTGACATGGGGGCTCCTGTGCACAATGAAAAGTTACTAGGTGATACCATAATGCAACTATCCTGTTTTCCATCCCTGTTGTTGACAATGGCTTTATTCTGCCATAAAAAGAAATATATGCACCATAGTTCTCTGGTATTTGTTTTGGGCCCTGCAGGACCCAGGAAGATGCCCACTGGCTGGAACAGACATCCTCTTTAAGAATTTGACTTGTAGATTCAATTTTCTGGATGTTTCTGTTTTCCTCAGTGTTTACCTAGTTCTTCAGTTTTAAAATCAAACTTAAGTAGGAGAGGAAGAAATATAATGATGTTCATTAACTTGACCTCAATTTTACTTATTCTTTCTTATAAAAAGGGATGTTTTTGTTTTGGTAAAGTGTCATTGGTCTTTATTTGACAAGACAAAATGGTGTGACATTTCTCCTTTTGACAGATTTCTTGCTCAGATTTACAAGAAAGTCACAAGGAGAAGGAAGGAAAGAAGCAAGCAAGCAAGCAAAAGGAAGGGAAAACACCAGCCCTGAAGTCAGTATGACCTGAGTTCAAATCTGCTCTCAGACACTTAACACTTCCTAGCTGTATGACCCTGGGCAAGTCACTTAACCCTAATTGCCTTCAAAAATAAATTAATTAATTAAAATTAAAATTAAATTTTAAAAAGGAAGGGAAAAAAGGAAACAAAGAACCATTTTTCAAGGGGCACTTCCCAACCTTCTTTCCACTTCAAGAGAAGATACTATCTTCACTGCTTTTAGTCTGATGTGAATATTTATAGGGTGTTGTATATTGCTCAGCACGTAGTCAGTACTTCTAATATGATCCTTAGATTCAATTACTGAGGAAAGAGAAAAGTTTTAAAGTACTTCAATAAGGGGCAGCTAGGTGGCGCAACAGACAGAGCACCAGCCCTAGTCAGGAGGACCTGAGTTCAAATTTGATCTCAGATACTTTAACACCTCCTAGCTGTTTGAGCTTGGGCAAGTCACTTAACCCCAATTACCTCGGGGGGGGGGGGGGGGGGAAGAAGTACTTGAATAAACATCTTCATCGACCTCTTAGTTTTTTGTTTTTGTTTTACAAATAGTCTAAATGTCCCTCCTAAGAGACCTTTTCTGAGCCTCTCCTGCCCTTTCTCTGGAATGACCTTATATTGCTATGATATATTTTAAAATTATCTCCCTGGTCAAATATTGTGTCTTTCGGGGCAAGGACTGTTCACTTCTCTCTTTGGATCCTCAACACTGATCACAATGACTGGCACAAAGGAGCTCCTTAAATGGTCTGAATTCAGGGAATATCTTCCAAGTGCCTACAATGCTCCAGTAATTTGCTGGAGTTCTGTGGCCTCTCCCATGTGGGCACCTGATTGGCACCAGTCAGAGCTCAATTGGCTTCTGAGATAGATGAGGCATGAATGGCTAGAAATACAAAGACAAGTCTGTAATAGTCTCTGACTTCAAGAAACCTACATTAAAAGAAACAAACAAAAAAATTTTTTTTAATTACTTTACATTCTTCTAAGAACATCTCACTGCTATGGAACCCACAAATTTATTCCAAGAGGAAAGCATGATGCAATCGATCTTATTGATTTTGTGGACATGAAAGGAAGCTGTTGCATCTGAAACAAAAAGAAGAGGCTAGAAATGTTGGATTTTTGAGAATCTGAAATGAAATTGTAAGAGCAAAAGCAGCTCTAAATGTGGATAGTGCTATGGTAGTCCAAAAGCAAAGGTCAAATTCATGTTAAAAAGATCCAGATCCACTAGATGGCAGTCTGAGCTTCTCCCTCAGCCAACCTAGTATCCCATTTAACAATTTTTCCAAGAGTAGTTTCACATCTATAACCTAGGGTCTATTAGGGTTAGTATAAAAAACTTACTAAATCACTAATTTTTTTTAAAAAAATGCAAACTAAAGCAACTCTAAGCTTCTAGGCACCTGAATAGAACAGGGCCATGGTACTTAGGGAACAGAATAGCCCTTAGGTATATAGCTTGGACCTGCAAGCACATACACATGTGCAAGGATAGAAAAAGAAAATAAATGTTGGAGTAGGTGCTGGCAAACAGGAACAGTAATACATTGTTGGAGAGTTGGGAGAGACTCCACTGAATCTAGAAAACAAGATGCAACTATGGCTCCAAATCATCAAACTGTGCTTTCTCTATGACCCAGCATTACCACTACTAATCCTATGTCCCAAAGAAATCAAAGAAGGAAAGGATTTAGGAGTACAGAGCTCTAGCCATTGGGTCACTCAGCGGCCTCCAACAAGGAAGGAAAGAACCTATATGTCCAACAATATTTACTTCTGCTCTTTTTGTAGAACCCAAAACTTAGAGACTGAAAGGGTGACCATCAACTGGGAAGAGCCAATCAAATTGGAATATATAAATAGAATCCTATTTATACCCCCAAAATGACAAAACAAGCAATTTTCAAAACCTGGAAGACCTTTGTGAAATGATGCAGAGTGAAGTTAGTAGAGCCAGAACTACTGATGCAACTTTGAAAAGGAAAACAACTTTGAAAGGTTCTGTTCTCATGCTAGGCTTCTAAAAGATTGATAGAGCATGCTGTCCCCTTCTGGACACAAAGTGTAGAGTAAGCAGATCTTTTAAGACACATACAATGTAAGAATTTGTGTGCATTCACCACTCATTTCTTTTAAGGACTTGGTTTTTCTTCTTGTCTTTCTTTCCATGTGGGGACAGGGAGCATGGGAATAGTGGGAAGGGATGGAATTTAATTAAATACATGAAAAAGAAAAGTCATAAAGGTATTTTTCAAAGTAAAAGGACAAAAATGAGAATAGAAGGAAGGCTTAAAATACAATCACATCCATTTTGAAAACTACAAGTGGCATATTTAACATGTATTGGTCAACCTGCCATCTTGGGGGGGGGATTAGAACAAAACATTTGGCAATTGTCAATGTTGTAAAATTAACCATGCATATATCTTGTAATTTAAAACTATTAAGAAAAGAAAACTACAAGTGGAATTTAAGATATTAGAAAAGAAAAGCAAGCTATACTAAGAGAGATCTAATCATGTCCAACCCTCTCATTCGCCCATTTTCTTGGTCTTAAGTTCTGAAAAAAAAAAAAAAAAAATTAGGATACAAAACAATGAAGCAGGCAGAATTTTTGATAGCTATCCAGCTGGAAGCCATCTCAGAGGTTAGAAAATACATAGAACCAAACATTCACTTAAGCACCTCTGTGTCCTTGAAGCATGGCTTCATGGGTATAATCTGGTTCTGGAATCAGAGAAGTTCAGGTGTAGACCATTCCATGTCACATCCTACCTGGGTAGGTTACCCTCTTTTAGGCTTTAGTTTCTTCCCTGATCAAAGGAGGGGAGTGCCCTCAATAGCATGTCAGATCCTTTCGGCTCTAACTGTATGAACCCAATTTAACAATGGGAGTTTACAGCCTCCCACAACAGGGGAGGGACACTTTCTTTTAGTTAGATTACTTAACAAAAGCACCTGAATAGAACAGGGCCATGGTACTTATGGAACAGAATAGCCCTTAGGTATATAGCTTAGAAGGACCTGATATATTTATCTATGTCCCTCTGAGACTTAGCCCCAAAGCGGAGGTACCCAAGAAAACTCTACAGAATTGAAAAGCCTGAAACAAATGGTGACAGGAAGTTCTCTTTCTTTTCTGGCTTGAGTGGGCAAATCCCTTCATTGATCAAATCACTAGATCAGCTACAAACTACCAACCAAAATACTTCCCTCAGGAAATCCAGAGTAATTTTCTTAGAGCTCAGACAGATTCAAAGACTGCCTCTGAGCACATAGCTGGGCTGTATCATGGGCAGAACCTGGCCTAAGATCTTCTAACTCAAGGACAGAGCTTTATTCCCGAATAGTGAACTTGGTTCTTGAACTTGGTTTTAAAAACAATAAAGGAAGGCATTAAACATAGAACTGACTTTATTTCTTACAGATTCCCTTTTATACCCCATCATAAGCATTTTTTCCTCTGTCATTATAAAATTTCCAGAAAACCACAGAGAGTATAACCAAGGCTGTGATATTTCCTTTTTCTATTAGACAAGCTGCATCCTGCTTTTTTGCTTTTTTTATTTTTAGAGGGCTCTCTGTTCACTAAAGAACGCTACCAGTTATATTGACCCTCTTATCTCCAGTAAATAATTCAAGGGAATGTTAATATAGATCACAAGCTGTGGAACAAGCCTTTCCATTTCCCCTAAAGTCCTCCAAGTGGCCTCATCTTGCTTCAGCCTTCCAAAGGACTTACACCTACCTAGCTCCCTACACCTGTCATCTTAACCAATCTGAAAAGTAGAGGTGGTACCTCAGAGTTGTTTTAATTTGCATTTCTCTCCATTTGATTTTTTTTTTTTTTGCTTAAATTTTTTTCTTTCCTCTAGGTCTTCCCTTATGCATTGAGAAAGCAAACAGTATCATATCCAAGAACCAACTTAAATCCATTCAGCAAACATTTATCAACAATTACTAACTATAAATTCTCTGAGTTAGATACCAAATATACAAAGTGTCCCCATTCTCCAAGAATAAAACAAAAATAATACCCTCACCCCAATCAGACTTTTCCTCTATGACTTTGTATTCTCCTCTGGCCATACATACTGAAAAGCAGATCCTGATTAATTTGGAGGTAAGAAGAGAGATTCCAGTCCATGATGAATCTCAATGGATTATTTCATAATAAATAATAGGGAACTTGGCTCATGAATTTAGTTACATCTCCTTTTGCTCCCATCCCCAACAAAGATTCTCTCTTAAAACAGAAGCTGGAGGAAATTCCAACTAGAAAATAAAGACTTCCTACCCAACCATACCTTCCCTCCCCTTCAAAAAACAACTACCATCTAAAACTAACCTATAAATCATGCCCTACCATGAGGAATGAAAGCATAATTGCTCTACAATCCTGGAAACTTCACAGGGACATTGATCAAACAACCCTAGAGAGAAGTCATCTATCTTACAAAATGGATCTTCCTATTCTTCCCTGATAGCTGGGCTATATTCATCTTTCAGCAAATGAATGAAATCAGATGGTAGGAGGTGATGGCCCATTGAAAGCTGCTTCAATTTCAGATATTTCTACTCTTTGTCTTTCAATGTGGCAGAAATAGAAACCAAGAACCATGCCTATTTTCATTTTCTGGAGATAATCCCTCATAGAGCTTTCACAGCTCTTAAAACTACACAAACACCTACAAACCGATAAGACTCCAAAGCCCAGCCTTCTTTTACTTTCTTGACTGTTTCGCTCTAGGAGTTAAAATCTTGGATAATTACACTTTACTCTTTCAATGAAACTATGTTTTCTCTTGATATGCAATGACCATTAATGTAACCTTTTTTTTCTCCTTTGATTTCTTTTAGATCATGCAAATCATGAATTTTGCCAATTTAACTCCCTGCCCTTCATCCAATAAAGCCTATCTTGGACTATGATTAAGAGGAATTAGTTCTTTCTGAAGCAAGAACAACAATTAAATCTACTAATCATCAATAAGCCCCAAATATGCATGGATAGGGAAGTGTTAACTTGTTTTCTATTGGGATAGGAGCTTACAAACAAATGAAAGGAAAAATACATTTAAAATACATAATGAAGTAATATATACACCACCTCACATCTATCATATTGGTTAAAATGACAGGAAAAGATTTTAATAAATGGTAAAACTGGAACACTAATGCATTAGGGGGAGCTGTGAAATGATTCAACCACTCTGGAAAGCAATTTGAAATATGACCAAAGAGTTTTAAAATTGTGCATCCCCTTTGAGCTAGCCAGCAGTGCCACTACTGGCTCTATATCCCAATGTGATCATAAGAGAGGGGGAAAAACCCATAAGTGAAAAATGTTTGTAGCAGCTCTTTTTGTGGTGGTAAGGAATTGGAAATTGAGTGGATGCCCATCAATTGGGGAATGTCTGAATAAGTTTTAATATATGAATGTAATAGAATATTGTTATTTTATAACATATAAATGATGAAAAATCCTGGAAAGACTTATACAAACTGATGCTTGTAAAACCAAGAAAATGTTGTATACAGTAATAGCAAGATTATGTGGTGAATAACTATGATAGCCTTAACTCTTCTCAGCAGTAAAGTGGTCCAAGACAATTCCAACAAACTTTGAATGGGAAATACCATCCACATCTAGAGAAAAAAACTGTAGAGACTGAACATGGATCAAAACATACTATATTCACCATTTTTTGTTTGGAATTAGTTTTATCTTTCCTGTCTTTTCCCTTTTGTTCTGATTTTTCTTTGCCAATGTGACTCATAAGGAAATATGTAAAATGAATGTATCCTAGCTAGCTTGGGGAGGGTGATGATAAGAGAAGGAGGGAAAAAGAAAAACCAATTTGGAACTCAAACTCTTGCAAAAATGAATATTGAAAACCATCTCAATGTAATTGGAAAATATACAAATAAATATATTATGAAAAATATGTCTGCACATACATACATACTAAAAGTCTGTTGCCTTCTATTTGTGTTAATAACCAATATAATGGCAGAGAAAAGTAGAGTTTTGTATCAAAGTCTTCAGGAAAACTCCCTGTTAACTTTGACTTGCATCAACTTCAACCCAGTAAGTCACAAACTTCACCATCTTTATGTGGAGCTCATGAGTTTTACATATATTTTTTACTGGACTAGGTGAATACAGTTGATTTTTACCTAAATAATGACAAAAGTAAGCCTGGTAACAGAGAGATTATAAGAAATAAATACTACAAATTGAAGGGAAGGTACTCACCTGTGGGAGAAGGAACTTTTTCATCTGGGAGTACCATAGATCAATAAATTCCAAAGTCAATCTTTTTGTAGTTACAATTCTGAGACATTATTTTTCAAGGCTAAAAACTGAATGATGAGAACTGGTCCCCCCAAAAAATAATAAAATGAAAAAATCTTAAGTTGCAAATGATAAGGCTTCAATCAGTTGAAGACCCTTAACTGATGCCCATAAGATGGCAAGACACTCTCCTTTAATGTGTCAATGGTGTGGCCAGTAACAATAGAATTAAGGTGAACTGAGGTAATTTTTCCAAGTAACATAACTGTTAACTAAAATTGCCTTCAGTTAGGCCAACAAACACCCGGGTCTGAAATAATATTTATTGAGAGCTGAACAGGGGTAGAGATTATATAGTAAAAAATCCTTTAGGTCAGCTGCAGCCGAAGAAAGTAAGTTGGCTTTCAGGTGTGGCTGATAACTGATAACCTGTCTTTCTGACAATTAAAGGAATGCCAGTTGCTTTACAAGACACAAGTATCACTAATAATCACTCCCTAACAGGAATGATCTCTCCCCTTAACCTTTCCCTTGGAGATCAAATTACTCCTATCTTTGGTGAAAAAAAGGCAAGACCAGAGAACCATCTCCTGGGGATGGACCCTTCCCAAGCTGGTTCTTCTCTTTACAAGGAAATAGCAGTAAGGGTCCCACTTTAAAGGGGTGATAAAGTGATCAGATTCCTCACTCATGCTGTTAGTTTAGACTGGGAGAGATGTCCTTTTGAGCTAAGTTGAGAAATGGAGTTTTCAAAACATAGACTAGGATGCAGTATAGAGTAAAAGTGATTATTCAATGATATAACATGTTTATTTTCCTCAAGAGATGTAGTACTGGGCCTAGAGTCAGGAAGACCTGAGTTCAAATTCAGCTTTAGACATTTACTGGCTGTGTGATCCTGGGCAAGTCACAACCTCTTTGGCTCAGTTTCCTGAATGGTAAAATGAAGGCAATAATAGCAACTCTTTCCAAAGGGTTATGATAAGGATCAAATGGGATAATAGAAGTTGCTTAGTACACTGCCTAGCACATAGTTGGTGTAAACCTCAGCAAAATATAAGCAACTTGTAGGTTTACATTCTTTTTTTTTTTTTTTTTTTTCCATTCAGCTACCAAGTGCAAAGAAACTTTTTGTGCTAAGAAAACAATTATACTCTGCCCACTAGGAGATTTCATTCTGCTTGAGGCAGGGACAGGAGAAAGGATAGAGCAGAAATCAGAACTTCTAAAGTAATAACTATAAACTGTATATTAAAAAAAGTACAAGAAGGAGAATTTGTCTTTCTCATTGCATCCTCCTTCTTCATTCCCCCCAACATAGCACAGTTACATAATAGTTGGTTCACAAGTACCTTTAAAATGTTTACTATGTAACAAGCACCATGCTAAATGCTGGAGATACAAGATAGGTGCTTTTGCCTTGTGTTTATTCTCCTTTTCAGCTTTGCTTCCTGAATTGGGGCTTTTAATATCTGCTCCTGCACATTGTTTGACATAGGGTCCCCTGTCTGGTCCAGATATATATTGCTTGGGGTCTGGTCCCAGGCCCCTTTCTTCTTATGATAGTTCCTGTTCACAAAGAACTGCCAGGAAGTCAGTTTTGTCTACCTCTTCAGATACCATAATCCATAATCCAATGTGGGGTGTGCTGGTTCATAATCCATGATTTTTAAAGAGGAGCTATTCATCCTCCTGCAAAATAATTTGTATCTATCTATTACCAACTTCAGCTACTCTTTCTTAGAAACCTCTTGTGTCATAGTGTTAAGTCCTGCAGATTCAAGAAAAGTCAAAACAGAGATAAATGATAGTCCTGAAATATGTGCAGTTTACTTTGCTTTTATGGGCCATAAGGAAAGCTAAGTGCTCTTCAAATCAGGAGAAGGCCCATCACCTAAACCACGGACACTCCCGATCCAGCTGCCCCGATGTCTTTCCTCTTTTACAGACTTGCTTTAACAATGCTTTGGTTACTGGTGCATACTCCCAGGTCCAGACTATTTTCTGGTGACTAGAGAGGATGCCACATTTTATATGGATCCCATTTACTTTTCCCACTGAATGAAATAGAATCTTTGTTTTCTTTAAAGATATTTTTATTAGGCCTCATTCCTAATATATAGAGAATTGACTCAAATTCATAAAAACTCAAGTCATTCTCCAAATTGATAGATGGCCAAAGGATATGAACAACAATTTTTAGATGAAGAAATTGAAACTATTTATAGTCATATAAAAAGGTACTCTAAATCACTATTGTTCAGAGAAATGCAAATTAAGATAACCCTGAGATATCACTGCACATCTCTCAGATTGGCTAAGATAACAGGAAAAGATAATGATGAATGTAGGACGGGGATGTGGGAAAGCTGGGACACTGATACAGTGCTGGTGGAACTGTGAATGGATCCAGCCATTCTGGAGAGCAATTTGGAACTATTTCCAAAGGGGCTATCAAACTGTGCATACCTTTTGATCCAGCAATGTCTCTACCGGGCCTGTATCACAAAGAAATCATAAAGGAGGGAAAGGATCCCATATGAGCAAAAATGTTTGTGGCAGCCCTTTTTGTAGTGGCAAGAAACTGGAAACAACTCCATCAGTTGGAGAATGGCTGAATAAATTATGGTATATGAATGTTATGGAATATTATTATCTTATAAGAAATGATCAGCAGGATGACTTCAGAGAAGTCTGGAGAGACTTACATGAACTGATGCTAAATGATACGAACAAAACCAGGAGATCACTGTACATGACAACAATATTGTATGATGATCAATTGTGATGGACATGGCTCTTATCAACAATGAGATGATTCAGGACAGTTCCAATGATCTCATGATGAAGAAAGCCATCTACACCCAGAGAGAGGACTGTGAGGACTGAATATGATTCATAATTTAGCATTTTCACTCTTTGTGACTTGCTTGCATTTTATTTTCTTGCTAATTTTTTTCCTTTTTGATCTGATTTTTCTTATGTAGAAGATAATTGTATAAATATATATCCATATATTGGATTGAACATATGTTTTAACATGTTTAACATATTGGACTAGGGGAGAAAGTGAGGATAAGAAGGGGAAAATTGGAACACAAGGTTTTACAAGGGTTAATGTTGAAAAATTATCCATGTATATGTTTGGAAAACAAAAAAAATTTTATTTAAAAAGGTGCTTTTATTTCATGAAATATTTTCTAATTTTATACATATACATATATATATATATATATATACATATAAATGTTTTAATATGTTTTTTTAAATTTAAGTTCCAAAAGATCAAGAATTTTAAGGGAATTAATATTTAAAATGCAAATGAAGGGAACCTAACTGTACCAGGTTTAAAACTATAATTTAACATGTATTAGAATACCTGCCATCTAAGGGAGGGAGTGGGGGAAAAGAGGGGATAATTTGGAACAGAAGGGTAAATGTTGAAAAATCACTCATGAACATGTTTTGTAAATAAGAAGTTTTAATAAAAAAAAAACTATATTATAAAGCAGCAGTCATTAAAACCATTTAGTACTAAGATAGAGTAATAGATCGGTGGAATAGGTTAGCTTTACAAGACATAATAGTCAATGACTATAGTAATCTAGTGTTAGATAAACCCCAAAACTCCAGTTTCTGGGATAAGAATTCACTATTGCTGGGAAAATTGGGAAAAAGTATGGCAGAAAATAGGCACTGACCAACACCTAATACCCTATATCAAGATAAGACAAAATGGGTTCATAATTTACACATAAAGCCAATTAGGAGAACAAGGGATACTCTATCTCTCAGATCTATGAAGAAGGAAGGAAGTTATGGTCAAAGAAGAACTAGAGAACATTATGAAATGTAAAATGGACAATTTTTATTATATTAAATTTAAAAGTTTTGTACAAACAAAACAGCCAAAATTAAAAGGGAAACAAAACTAGGAGGGGCTGAATTTTACATCCAAGGGCTCTGGTAAAGATTTCATTTCTAAAATATATAACTGATTCAAATTTATAACAATATAAGCCATTCTCCAACTGATAAATGGCCAAAGGATATAATCAATTTTCAGATGAAGAAATACTCTAAATCACTATTGATTAGGGAAATGTAAATTAAGATAACTCTGAGGTACCACTACACATCTCTCAGATTGGCTGACAGAAAAAGATAATGATAAACGTTGGAGGGAATGTGAGAAAACTAGGACACTAATACATTGTTGGGAGTTGTGAACTGATCCAACCATTCTGGAGAGCAATTTGTAACTATGCCCAAAGGGCTATCATAATGTGGATACCTTTTGATCCAGAAGTATGTCTACTTAGTCTGTATCCCAAAGAAATCATTAAAAAGGGAAGGAGGACCTACTGTGCAAAAATGTTTGCAGCAGCCCTTTTTGTAGTGGCAAGGAATTGGAAAGTGAATGGATGTCCATCAGTTGCAGAATGGCTGAAAAAAAAATTATGGTATATGAATGTAATGGAATATCATTGTTCTATAAGAAATGATTAGCAGGCTAATTTCAGAAAGGCCTGAAGAGACTTACATAAATTGATGCTGAGTGAAGTGAGTAGAACCAAAAGAACATGGCACATAGTAAAAAGATTATGTGATGGACATTTCATCTTTTCAACAATGAAGTGATTCAGGACAATTCCAATAGACATATAATAAAATCATCTGCATCCAGAGAGAGGACTATGGGGATTGAGTGAAGATCACAATCTGGTATTTTCACCTATTTTTGTTGTTTGCTTGCTTCCCCCCCCCCTTTTTTTTTTGATCTGATTTTTCTTGTGTAATATGATAAATATGGAAATGTTTGGAAGAATTGCACATGTTTAATCTATATTAGATTGCTAGCTGTCTAGGGGAGGTGGATGGGGGATGGAAGGGAGAAAAATTTGGAGCTCAATGTTTTATAAGGGTGAAAGAAAAAGCAAAGGTGGAAATACCATGCTTTCAACCACATCCAGTCTCTATAATTCTCATTGGATGCAAATGGCATTTTCCATCCAAACTCTATTGGAATTGTCCCATATCAATGCATTGAGAAGAACTAATTCTATCATAGTTGATCATTGCATAATCTTACAGTTATTTTGTACAAATATTCTCCAGGTTCTTCTCACTTCATTCAGTGTCAGTTCCTATAAGTCTTTCCAGGCTTTTCTGAAATTCAGCCTGCTCATCATTTCTCATGGGATAATAGTAATCCATTACATTCATATACCATAATTTAATCATCCACCAATTAGGTCATTTTTTTCTTCCAGATCCAGATCCTTTTCCCCTCTTTTATCTTATATTGACTTTTAACAAAGGCCTAGATATACAGGTCTTAAAACACTCCCCATTATCCTAAGGTGATAATTTGAGCATTCTAATTGTCCAGCCTTGCTTTTTTAACAATATTGTGGAGGGGAATGAGGGGGCAGGGGAGAGTGTAAACTTGGACATGGTGAATGGTCCATGCCAAAATACTGAGGTCTTTTCTGTACCTTTTCTTCTGTTGCTTTTAAATTTCTAACATCTACTTTCTTCATATTCTCTCTCTATATCTCTTTCCCAATACATCATAATTTGAGTCCTTGCCCCATGTAGTTAAAAGATGGATACCATTCTTTCATTGTATTAGTTGGTAAATGGATGCTCCTGGAGAATTCTCTTTCAAAAGCAGGTCAAACCTTGGAGTGAAGGTGGGAGGTTGTTTGCTGAAGTCCCAGACTAACCCTGAAATGAACACTGTTCCTACAGAACAGAAAGCAAATAACCAAAACACCAAACATATCGAAACCAGTCCCACTATTCAGCTTGGTCCTGGACACAATCAAACACCTCCCTCCAAGGACTGTTGTGGAAATCACATGAGATCATAATTGTTAAGTTCCACAGAGTGAGTACTTAGCTATTATTGCTGACAAAGAAGATGAAGGATTTTATTGTGGTAACTCTTATATGGTAGTAAGGAAACCTATTTTAAAATTATCTGAAAATTCATCTATTAGCGCAAACAATATGTATCTAGACAAGGCTAGGATCTTGTAACTCTGTCATATCATCTTCCAAGACATCAAGCAGATCTCCCAGGAGTAGTTCTGTGTATTCCTCAGAAACAGCCTGATGTCCTTGGAAATTATCCCAATGTCCTTGCTGGGCACCCAGATGTCCCTGGGAAGCAGTCTGATGTCCTTGCTGGGCACCCAGACGTCCCTGGGAAGCAGTCAGATGTCCTTGCTGGGCACCCAGACGTCCTGGGGAAGCAGTCAGATGTCCTTGCTGGGCACCCAGATGTCCCTGGGAAGCAGTCAGATGTCCTTGCTGGGCAGCCAGATGTCCCTGGGAAGAAGCACCCAGGTGTCCTTGATGGACACCCAGATGTCCCTGGGAAGCCACCAGGTGTCCTTGCTGGGCACCCAGAAGTCCCTGGGAAGCCACCAGGTATCTTTGCTGGGCACCCAGACATCCCTGGGAAGCCGCCAGGTATCCTTGCTGGGTACCCAGCTGTCCCTGGGAAGCCACCAGGTATCTTTGCTGGGCACCCAGACGTCCCTGGGAAGCCACCAGGTGTCCTTGCTGGGCACCCACCTGTCCCTGGGAAGCCGCCAGGTGTCCTTGCTGGGCACCCAGATATCCCTGGGAAGCCGCCACGTTTCCTTGCTGGGCACCCAGACGTCCCTGGGAAGCCACCAGGTGTCCTTGCTGGGCACCCAGATATCCCTGGGAAGCCACCATGTTTCCTTGCTGGGCACCCAGACGTCCCTGGGAAGCCACCATGTTTCCTTGCTGGGCACCCAGACGTCCCTGGGAAGCCACCATGTTTCCTTGCTGGGCACCCAGCTGTCCCTGGGAAGCCGCCAGGTGTCCTTGCTGGGCACCCAGACGTCCCTGGGAAGCCGCCACGTTTCCTTGCTGGGCACCCAGACATCCCTGGGAAGCCGCCACGTTTCCTTGCTGGGCACCCAGACGTCCCTGGGAAGCCGCCACGTTTCCTTGCTGGGTGCCCAGACGTCCCTGGGAAGCAGCCACGTTTCCTTGCTGGGCGCCCAGACGTCCCTGGGAAGCAGCCACGTTTCCTTGCTGGACAGTCAGATTTCCCGGATGGGCACCCAAATATTCCTGGAAAGCATCCAGAGGTTCTTGCTTGACAGTCAGAAATCCATCTAGTTGCTCTTCACCGTTCAGCAGTGGCTGTATCTGTCTTTGACTTATTTGTGGTGACTGGTACAGAGAAGAGGCCAGTTGCTGTCTCTGGGAAGTAGAGGTTTGGGGGAGGTAGGGCTGTAGGGCTGGTAACTCTTGAAGGTAAGGCTGATGCAGCTGAGATGAGGGCTCCTGTGCACCCTGAAAAGGCAGTGGGTGATGGGTTGAAAGCAACTGTCTATTTGCCCAGCCTTGCTCCTGTGCATGCAGCGGTGGTAAGTTTTGTGTTCCATAGTTCTCTGGCAAGGCCCTAGAAGTTGCACGGCAAGTGGAGCTTTTTTGGGACATTGACCCAGGACGGACATCACACTGACGTGTGGTTGACATGGAAGACCCCTTGAGGTGTTGTCTGGCTCTTCTATTTTGAAACCAAACCTAAGTGGGGAGAAGAAATGGAATGATTTTTATTAAATTACTCAGGTTTTTTGTGTGTGTGTGTCATTTTTTCTTTTGTGTTTCTTTAAACTGGTATTGCTCATTTGGAACTATGCCCAAAGAGCTATCAAACTGTGTATACCCTTTGATCCAGCAGTGTTTCTACTGGGCTTGTGTCCCAAAGATCTTAAAGGAAGGAAAGGAACCCATATGTGCAAAAATGTTTGGGGCAGCCCTTTTCGTAGGGGCAAGAAACTGGAAACTGAGTGGACGCCCATCAGCTAGCTAATGGCTGAATAAGTTATGGTAAATGAAAGTTATGGAATATTATTGTTCTATAAGAAAAGAAATGACCAGCAGGATGATTTCAAAGAGGCCTGGAGAGACTGACATGAACTAATGCTAAGTGAAATGAGCAGAACCAGGAGATCATTATACATGACAACAATATTATATGATGATCAATTCTGATGGATGTGGCTCTTTCCAACAAGATGATTCAAACCAGTTCCAATTGATCAGTAATGCAGAGAGCCATCTACACCCAGAGAGAGAACTATGGGAACTGAATGTGGACCACAACATAGGATTTCCTCTCTTTCTGTTGTTTGCTTACATTTTTGTTTTCTTTCTCAGGTGTTTTGTTTTGTTTTGTTTTTTCCTTCTTGATTGGATTTTTCTTGTGTGCAAGATAATTGTATGGATACATATATTGGATTTAATATGTATTTTAACATATTTAACATGTACTGGACTACCTGCTATCTAGGAGAGGAGAGAGGGGAAGGAAGGTTTTACAAGAGTCAATGTTGAAAAATTACCCAAACATATGTTTTGTAAATAAAAAACTATAATAAAATAAATTAAAATAAATAAACTGGTATTGCTCTTGAAAGGAAAAGTTGATAAGACATACTATATGCCAGGCTTGGTATCGAGGTTCTATGGCTCTCCCTTAGGAGCATTTGCCCAGTCTGATCTCTGGACTAGCTGAAGATACATAGCTGGGAAAGCAAAAAGAAAGCTGTTTTGGATCTGCAGTGTAAGAATTGGACTGGGAAAGGAGAGCTTCTCAATCTACTTAGTTATGGCTTTCCAAAAAAAAAAAAAAAAAAAAAAAAAGATGCTATCTTTACTTAACAATGCAGGACACTGGAGAAATGGCAGTATTGATAGGAGACCAGGAATCTGGAATAATATTTACCAAAGTGCCAACATTAATGGGAGTCAGATCCTCTTTAGATCTTACTTTCCTCAAATGCTGCCCTTTGTGGTAATTAAGATAGTGTATAAGTACTAGCTAAAATGTGCAAACACATATGATTTGCTGTTTCTTAAACTCAGGGGAAAAAATGTCTTTGGTTGTTCCTTCTTCCTGTCCAAGATATGGTAGTACTCCCAGTGTCTTTATGTATCTCCTCTCCCCTGGGAGGTCCTAGTGGGCTCTACCTTCCCTCTGGAAGCACCTCCATTCTTCAACTTTTAGCTCCCTAAAAATGTATCCTATTCTTTACTTCTATCCACACTTTTTCAGATAATTTTTTAAAAGTAGAAGCAACCCTTCACATTATAATGAAGGATCTGTGTAGAACCTTGCTTCAAATCCTAGTTCTGACATGTTCTAGCTCTCTCACCTGGGTAAGTTATTTTACTTGTCTAAGCCCCAGTTCTCTTCCCAGTTCCTTGTAAGATGAGCAAGTCACACCAGATGATCTTTGTCTTCCCACCCTAAAGCTGGAATCCTTTGAAGATTAGCCTATGGAGCAAAGGATTTCCAGAAACTGGTGGCAGAAGAATTGAATGAAGCTGTATTGACCATAAGAAACATTATAAAGAAGTTGGAATATGGAAATATGTTTGGAAGAATTAGACATGTTTAACTTCTATTGGATTCCTTACTGTTTTGGGAAGGGGGGAATGGAAGAAACAGGAAGAGAGATTTGGAACACAAAATTTTGGAAAGATGAATGTTGAAAACTATCTTTGCATATATTTGGGAAAATAAATACTATTAAAAGAAAAAAAATATTTCAGGGAAATAGAGAAACAACAAAAAGCATCAGAACTCAGACTGAGGCTGGGACAAATACTGCAGTGTTGAAGACTCAGGAGAAAATATACCTCTCTACTCTTGGGCAAGAGTTATGAATTACAGGAAGCTTATGCTACAACAAGTGTCAATGATTTTAGTTTAATTGTTCCTTGCTATCAAGGAAGACTCCATTTGTAGGGGGTAGGAGGCAGTATTGGGAAATAAAGAAAAGCAATAATTCCCTTGAAATTCTTGACCTTTTGTTCTTCCAGATGAATTTTGTTGTTATTTTTTCTAAGTCAGTAAAATAGCTTCTTAGGAGTTTGTTTGGTATAACACTAAATAAATAGATTAGTTTAGGTAGTATTGTCCTCTTTATTATATTTGCTCAACCTATCCAAGAGCACTTGATGTTTTTCTAATTGCTTAGATCTGACTTTATTTGTGTGGAAAGTATTTTGTAGTTTTGCTTATATAGTTCTTGACTTTCCCTTGGCAGATAGATTCACAAATAGTTTATATTATCAACAGTTACTTTAAATGGAATTTCTCTTTGTATCTCTTGCTATTGGATTGTGTTGGTAATGTATAAAAATGCTGAGAATTTATGTGGATTTATTTTGTATCTTGCAACTTTGCTAAAGTTGTGGATTATTTCTAATAGATTTTTAGTTTTCTCTAAGTATACCATCCTATCATCTGCAAAGAGTAGTAATTTGGTTTCCTCATTACCTACTATAATTCCTTAAAGAAAAGAAATAAAAAGGAAATTAAGGGTTGCCTCCATTTCACAATGACAAATTGCAAAAAGACCTATTGAAGGTCCCAAATGGATATTAACCTATTGACTTAGTGTGTGGAAAGGAGTGGCAATGTAGGATGTCTTCTTGCTATCTATAGCATAGCTTTAAACTACACATAGAAGTACCATGTTACATGGAAGCATCAGCTCTACTCACCTGTATTCTTGACTCCTCTGTTTTAACCTTCTGGGCAAGTTCTTCTCTTTCAGTTATGCCAGGATAGGGCCTTTTTTCAAAAAACTCAATAAGAATATCGAGTTGCTCTTTCGTGAATACTGTTCTTTTTCTTCTTGTTGAGCTAGTAGGTTTTGCTATGGGAAAAAGGGGAGAAAGGATTTAGAGAGTAAGAGGAGCATTTCCTGCCATTACTAGATAGTATTTGGTATAAAAGACTTGGAGACTTTGTTAGATCAGCTTTTCTGGAGCAGTGTATAAAACTGGGCTTTTTCTAATCCTCTGTCACTTGGCTTCCCTAACATGATTTCTCCCAACCTTTCTTCCTCCTCTTCTCCCTTCATGTTGAGCATTCCAGAAAGTCTATTTTCAGATCACTACAGCCTCTTTTGTCTCTGTTCCTGCTTTTCTATTCCCTTTCCTTCTAGGCCAATTCAGTTTTTCATTACTTCTGGCTTTCCTATTGCAGTATATACTCCTTAATAGAAAACCTGGCTCTACAACTACACAACACACCCAGGTTGACACTGGCAAAGTAGAATTTAAAGAGATCATCCTTTTCTCCCCACCCTTTTTTGGGGTCAAATTCTTTAATCTGCTGTTCAAGACTCTAAATAATTTGGAGCCAAATACCTATCCAGCTTTCTCTTACTTTCTTCATTCAGATTGAGCAGCCAATCTGATTCTTCCCTCTTTCTACCCTTGCCCTTACTCCTCCCCCTCTTTTCCCTTTGACTTTGCTCAGGCATTCTGTGTCTGGAATTCCCTCCCTCACCTTTTGGCAGTTATCATTTTCCCCTCCTTTCTACCTTCTCCAGGATGACTATTGGTAATGACCTTCTCTTCCCCAATTCTCATTTCCCCTCTCCTTCAGTTTTGTCTTATTTATGCCATATTGTATCACTTATTAGTTCTAGCATAGGTCCTCTCATTTCTAAAATTTCTAAAAATGGGATTGGCTGGGATATACCTTAAGGTCGGTTCCTGTTCCAGATCAATGGTCCCATTTCAGATTGAGGTTCTTTCTACATGTTATACCTCCTGTCTCCTTGCCCTCACACAAGCTTTCCTCTTCTGTTTCCATCCATTTCCTAGACCCTCTGGCTACTTTCCAAGGACAGCTCTGAGACCACATCTCTTCCCCAAAGCCTTTCTTGCTATACTGTTGCATTCTTACACCCCTTAATATTGTCTACAGCTTGACATACTTTATATTGACTTCTATGTGCTTGGAGTGTGGACTCATAGGAAGAACAACTTGGTTCTGGAATCAAAGGCGATCAGATGCAGATGAGTCTATCTTACTTCCTACTTGGGGGGGGGGGGGGAGGGAAGGAGGGTTTCTCCTTTCCAAGGATCAGTTTCTTTCTTGATTAAACAAGGTGTTCACTCAAGTGATTCTTAGATCTTTTCTATCTAAATATATGTCTGACTTTTACATTGCCTCTCCAGAGAAGGGAGGGACACTTTGTCTGAGTTTAAAGGTTACCTCAAAGTACCTTGTACAGAAAAGGGCCATGATACTTATACAACTGAATAGCTCTTAGATATATAGTTTAAAGAACATGAGATGTATTTATCTGTGTCACTCCAGGAACTTAGCCTCAGGGTAGAGGTGAAAGAAAAGAGATTGCAGCATTGAGAAGCCTGGTGCAAATGCCTGGAGGTATCAAGATGGAGGTTCTGTTCCTCTACTTGCCTCCTATTCTTAATCTCTCAACTGGGGTAAATCACAAGTTCAGCTATAAAACAACAATCAGGGGGCAGCTAGGTGGCGAAGTGGATAGAGCACCAGCCCTGAATTCAGGAGGACCTGAGTTCAAATTTGGTCTCAGACACTTAACACTTCCTAGCTGTGTGTCCCTGGGCAACTCACTTAACCCCAGCCTCAGAAAAAAAACAAAAAACAAAAAAAAACCCCAAAATTCTCCCAGGAGACTTTCTCTAGAATTGTGAGATTCACAAACTTGCTCAGTATTGGACAACCAGGATACATCAAAGGCAGAACTGGAACTCAGGTCTCAGGATTCCAAGAGCAGATCTTTTCTTAGTGATGCCTGGCTTGCCTCAAACTTGAACTAACTTCTATATCCCACATTTATTAAATCCCCACTTCATCATGTTAGGTTAATGTGGAATACAGATAAATACACTTTGGTGTCTTTAAATTATTTAAGGATTACTTTGAAATTTCTCTTTAACAACCCACTCCATTATTAAAAGTACAAACACACATACAGTCATATACCTGTGACTACATTGATGTAGGTATTGATATAATTAACTTAAGATTTACAAAACACTTTGTTAAGTGTAAGAGATAGCGTAGGATTTCAGGTCTTCCTGACTCCCAAATCCAAGGAGTCACCTAGTTGGTTTTTGAGATTGTACTAACGCGGGTCACAACATTTAATTATTCAGTTATTTCTAGATCTGAAACCAGCTCTGTATCCACTAAGCCATTCTGCCTTTTTTCCCCCTCAAAAACCGTCTCATAAGACTGCCCTAAAATATTCCACTGAACTGAAGTAACAGGATATAACCCTTTCAAGACACCAAGAAAAGAAAACTATCCAGGTTTAGTTTCTTGTCAATAAAGAATGCTTTCACAATCTTTTTAAAAACATATTTCAAGCATCACTTATGCTCATTCAACAATTCGGTTTATTATCAACTGCAAGACAATGAGCTCAGTCTTAAGTATAGAAAGGCCCTCCTCCAAAAATCTCCCCATCTGTTTCTTTTCTAAACTTAATCTCAACATAAAGTTTCACAATTAACTTTACAGGGTTTCAATACTTCTAGTAAGAGACTTAGCTCATCCATATAACTTCAATGACTTTTTTCCCCCCTAAGACCTAAGACATGGCACTGTGTATTGGAGCAGAAACTGAGGGGAAATTTGAACTAATAAGATCTTTTAAAACTAACCCAGAATCTATCCTCTTAACTGAAGGAATAAAGTTTAAATTCTTTCAAACCATAGAAATACCACATAGAAACTTTCCCACCATCCCCAGAGAAAAGGAACTGAACAGCCAAGTTTTGAGAGCAAAGAGCAATGTCACTTACTAGAAGAATCTTGCTTCTCCTCATTTGGTGGTGATGGTGAATTATCCGTCATCTTGCTTGGAAGGTGAAAAAATTAGAAGATCCAAATGGTAGAAAGTAATGGCACTGAGGCTTCGAATATTTATACTGTCTCTTCAAGTCCTAACCCATGGAAGCCAAAAGCCTTACCTCTTATTTTCTCAAATGCTCTGTGAAGGCATTTATATAGGAATGAGTAGAAAGCATTGCTAGGTGGGCTAAAACCAAGGCTGGTGGGGAAAGGGCGGGGTCTCTTATCTATGTACTCAGAAAAATTAGGTGTTAACTTGGATTTCAGTTGTAAACCCACCCTCCCCACCCCCACCCAACAACAGTTTGCTAGAAGAAAATTCCACATTGGCCAAAAAAACATAAATAAACTTGATAACAAGCTAATACTTATCAAGATGCCCATGTTAAGAACACCCCTTTTTACTCCTCTCTTTTACTATTAAATTTGATTCATTGTTGCTGTACCCCCTTATTTTCAAGGCCATAGCTTACTTTGTAGCCATTTTTTTTATGTATCAAGGTTTGGCAACATTAAACCGTGTCTTTTCTTAAAGGAGATCCAGACGTATGTGTATAGTTTCCCTCTTCCAACAGAATAAAGAAAGTTTTTTGCTTAACACCACTGTTTGCTGTTTTTATTTTATTTTTCACAATTCACAGTGGTTATGATAACCTGCGTGAGTTTTTTTTTTTATATTTTCAGGGTTAATAACGATTGTATAACCTCTGTAATTCTTTGGTCCTTTATCTTCAGAGTTTACAAATTATAAAGTACACAGAACTTGTTAACTTGTCTTATGAGTTAGAATCTCTTCACCTGGGGGTTGCCAAGATCAATGAATTTACAAGTCCGGTCCTATGCCCTGCAATTTGAAGAAAAGACTTTACAAGGTTGGCAGCTAAATGAAAAAGGCTGATGTGAGAAAAAGACAAGGCTTCCTTCAGTTTCGATATTCCTAGACCCTAAGCTGATGCCCCCAAGATACCAAGGCTCTTGACCTCCTGAAATTTCTCTTTGCATTTTCCCCTGACTTCCAAGGGAATATAAGCAACTTTGGCTTTTGTTCCCATTTCAATAAAACACACAATTTTTAAGTGACAATTTAATAAATATTTACAAGGTGTAGGATATTTTCTCCCATAAAACAATTAAATTTCCTATATCTTCATCCAGAGAGAACCATGGAGAGGAAATGTTTGTTCTGCCCTCTTTTTTTTTCTTCTGTTTTTTTTCTCATGATTTCCCCCCTTCGCTCTTATTTTTCTCTTCCAACATGATTCATAAGGAAATATTTTTAAATGTGCATGTATAACCAAAACAAAGTGTTTTTACATGCAAGTGGAGGAAACAAATTTTTTTTAAGTAAACTTTGGCTTTATTCTTGGATCTCTAAAACCTAGTAAGCACACAAACATTCAAGTAAGACATTTTTTTTAAAGTTCCTAGAGTGTGCCAGGTCCTGGCCTAACGGCTGGGTACTTTTACCTTGAAGGAATTATCCCTGGAGGGGATGTTGGAGGAGGATAGGGGTGGGACGTGTGACTTCACTGGAATCTGGAACTTTTGGGCGGGGAAGCTCCCTCTATCAATACAAGTTTGCCCTTCCCTTCTTCTCTCATTTACCCCAACTTGGTCATAGTATTTTCAAAGGCTTGAAGCTTGAGCAGAATTGCATAAATCGTCTGTGATAGAGACAGCTTTTCCATTTGAGGACTGGGTGAGTGCAGCTTGTTGACAGCTCCCACAGAGGCCATTAAAAAATATATATATATTATAGCTTTTTATTTACAAGATAATATGCATGGGTAATTTTTCAGCATTGACTTTTGCAAAACCTGTTCCAACTTATCCCTTTCTTTCCCCACCCCCTCCCCAGATGGCAGATAGTTCAATACATGTTAAATATGTTAAAGTATATGTTAAATACAATATAAGTATACATATTTACACAGTTATCTTGCTGCACAAGAAAAATCGGATTTAGAAATAAGGTAAAAATAATCTGAGAAGGAAAACAAAAATGCAAGCAGACCATCACAGAAGGAGTTAGGGTTACGTTGTGGTCCACACTCATTTCCCATCGTTCTTTCATTCGATGTAGTTGGTTTTCTTCGTTACTGAACAATTGGAACTGATTTGAATCAACAGATGCCATTTTCTAAAAAGTACTGTCAGTCCAAAGTTCTGTCATTGAGCTCAAAATGTGTCAAGCTCAGCCTCCATCCTCCATCATTCATTTCGTGTTGGTCACACAGCTATTAGAGTCTGAGGCACTATTGGAACTATTCTTGCTCCTTCCCCTTCCTCCTCCTCCCACTTATATGCCAAGATTCAGTGTGCAATTGCCCTGCATGTACAACCGGCATGTTTCAGAGGCAAGATTTTAATTGCCCAAGTTTTCCTGAAGTTCTAAATTCAATTAGAACTTTTGCTTTTTTCTTATCTAAGGAAGTGAGGGACAAACACGTGTAGTTTGTATAAAATGATGAACATTCAATTCCTCAGAAACCATGAGCAGACAATGAGAAATCCTGAAAAGCTAAGTTTCCACAGAATGCTGCAAGTTTCCAGGTAATATAATATAATAATATTACTTAATATAATAAGTATCTCTGGCAATGAGCTTTCTGACAGAGAATTCTGATGGGGCGGGGGAGGGGGGCTGGGGGAGAGGAAGGGTGTTTAGAGGAAACACAGACTTAAACCTGCCGGGATCAATGACCCGGAGAAGGCTTTTCTTTACCGCTTGCTAATGAGATTCCTCCAAAGTATCTTCTCCTCCCAGAGAGGAGCCACAAGACAAAGCTCGAAAAGAGGGCGTTCCGACATTGTCCGGGGTACTGTTCCTCTAGCCAAATGCAAGTAGGAGGGGGACTAACTTAGAAAAGCTTTTTCTGCCTTGGGGAACTATGCGCTCCTTGGAGGGGGGAGCACGGTGCCTGTTTCTCATGAGAATCGAAAGCTGTATCTTTCAATCTCTCTCAATAAAACATTACACACTTGAAATTGAGTTAGGGGCCTTGTTTCTAACAGTAGGAGCTACCTAACTTCTTAGTCGGTTACAGAATCTTTGAAAAATTGAGTTTTAGGGGTCTTGTTTCTAACAGTAGGAGCTACCTAACTTCTTAGTCGGTTACAGAATCTTTGAAAAACAAATTTGAGGCAGATTGGGCCCCTGGGGTGAGGGCTTGGAGGTCCAGCCACCAGGCCTTGCATCTACCCCCAACAAGGTCATGGTTAGGTATGACTTCGAGGAACAACAATAGCGCCTTACCCTGGAGGCGAAGTTACGAGAGCAGCAAACTGGCCTCTACCATCTATCTGAAAGAAGTCCCGGAGCTGGAGATCAATCTAGATGAGCTCCTGGGCTCTTGGAGGACAGCACTTGGGCTACCCTCATCAAGGAGCTGTTGGTTGACTTTTATAAACCCCTTGAGATCTCCCTTCATCTCTGACCCACTAGACAAGATCCAAAAGCTGAGCTTATTTCAAAAGAAGTGAGTCCCGCTTCCCTCGACTTCACCTCCTTAATTGAGGTTACCCAGCAGGACAATACCTGTGCATCCTAAGGCTCCCAGATCTCATAGTTACAGCAGGACTTGAGGTCTGCTTGGTGCCCCCCAGGGTCCTTCAAACCTTTTCTCGGAACTTTTCTCCCCACTCCCACCTGAGTTTCCCTTTGGGTTTTTACTCATTGTAATTAAGCTGAGGGATTTTTTGTGTCTCCAACCTGACATTCTCAACTATCCCCAGCCTTCCCAACACACCAAGTCAACAATTAGTCCTTGGGCCCCAAAGATCAAATTCCCAGAGCTCAATGTGGGTGTAAAGACTGTGTCCATGGAGTTGCAGGAACCAAATGGGCTGTGAACTGGTATTCCAGCCTCCTCTTCAAGCAAGGACATTGCTGTAGTTTAGGAGGGGAAAGGATTGCAAGTTAGCACCTCACCCCTATTTCCCAATTTTAGAGGGCTGAGGAGGAGGAGAGAAGGGAATTCATGGACCAGGGCCACAGGCCTAAGGGATTCTGCTGGAAGAGTCTGAGGAAAATGGGATATTTGCCCACGGATCCTGAACCTGGAGTTGGGAGGGCGATTTGAGTGACTCTGGAAACCCCCTCTTTGTTGCTGAGCTGCCAAAGTCCAAGTGTCTGGAGAGGAGAGTATTGAGGTTGAAGAGCCCGGTTAAGGATGGAAGGGATTCCCCTCCTTGTCAATGAGTTCCCACTTCTTTTAGGTTCAAAAAAAAAAGAGAAGTAATCTGAAGCACTGGATAGTAGGGACAGTACTGGCTGTGCAGAGGCCTTATGTTTGCCAGTTTGTTCCACTGGCTGCAAGGTTGATGTTTGATCTTCATTCTGGAAGAAGCCATGACATCAGGGAGGTGATAACATGATGCTGAAGGCCACAGATAGTGGGGAAGCATGGGCGAAGCATAAAACCCTTTAGTCCAGTAAGGAACCCTGCTGATGTGTCTGGTTTGGCTCCCTATCCCCCAAAAGGTGTCTCAGCCTTCCTGAAAAGTCAGGAGACATGACAACCTATGTTGGACTTGAAGCAAAGTTATGCTAACATGACAAGGAAACATCTGCACACAATAGCAAATTGTATAGTCCCACATGTGCAGTGCTCTTTAATCATGTAAGTGTATTACATAAGCACAGGGTATATAAGGCTGAGGATTTCTTTGAATAAATGGACTCCTGCTTGACTATCCCTCTGAGTCCCACCTCTTTACTCCTCATCCAAAATCAGGGCTTGGGTTGGCACCAAAGTCCTCCTGTGAACACATCTGGACAACATGACATGCAAGTGAATTGGACTTGAGTGAAGACAGGTTGTACAAGGCATCAGCTTCACTTTCTCCTCCAGAACCATCTGCAGCCAGTGGTCAGATAGAGATCAGAAGGACTGGCAGCAAGTAAGTGTTGTATCCCCTAGTGCTTGCTTAGGGAACACTCTGTCATCATCTTCTGGTCTGTAGGGAAGAGAAGCATCTGTCAATAATCTGGAGCCTCTGCCTTCCTCATGGGCACTGGGGTGGATGATCTGAGCAGGATTTTGAGGCTTATCTAGAACTGATCAGGGTCTTTTCATTCCTTCATCTTCTCCTTCCCCAAGGGCTCCCCTCCCATTTCTGGGATGTTCCACCAGAATCTGCCTTATTCTCGCCTTGAAGCAGCTAATACTAGAACCACTTTTCTAATCTGAGCCTGTTTGCATTCAGTTTCATGATTAATTTCTCTTTCTTTTTGATAAGAGAAGCTCCTACAGAGAATCTTACCATTCTTCTTTATCAGCATGTCTCTTTCCTGGTTCTTGATTTAAGCCAAGCAGGGACTGCTAGAACCCTTGATATCCTTGGAGAAACCTGGCTTGTGGAAGTAACAGATGATGATATACCCACAGGCCTATGTGAAGAAGTAAAGGGCACTCTGCTTGATGTGATACTCCATTAGTTGGTCCATGAAATGATTTTCTCCTTGGACAAATCTCCTTAAACAGAAGACAATTTCCAGGAAGCCCTGAGTAATGTTCAGAAATAGATTCTGGGGGCAGCTAGGTGGCGCAGTGGATAGAGCACCAGCCTTGAATTCAGGAGGACCCAAGTTCAAATCTGGTCTCAGACACTTAACACTTCCTAGCTGTGTGACCCTGGGCAAGTCACTTAACCCCAGCCTCAGGAAAAAAAAAAAAAAAAAAAGAAAGAAAAGAAATAGATTCTGGACCTGTCCATCTTTGATGAAGGTCAGTGTCTTTTACATATTGGCCCATATGCAAGTTTAGCAATATTCTTTTTGGATATTCAGGATAGATGGTGGGGAAAAATTGTTCTGCAAACAACCGGCAGAGCAGTACACACTGATTGGCCTTTGGTGTCAGTGAATCTCTTATGATAGGGGATTCAATAACCCTAAAATAGCCCCTTTAACCTGGAATCTCATTCTCTGTAGCACTGGCTGACAACAGGTTGGACTCCGGCTTGGATATGGCTGCAGAGTCTTCAATGGTCAACATGAACTCATTGACCACCACTAGTGGTATTCCCCCTCATCACATCTTCCAGGGCTTTCCATTCTCCAGGCTTAGTATTTGGGTGGGGGGCCTCCTCTCCTCACTTAGCATTGGCTTTACCAGTGCTCCTGGGTCCAGGTCAAGGGAACTGTAGCTGCTGGCACCCAGATAAATAAAGGAACATTTGGTACCAATGAAGCACTGGTAGAACCAGTGCACTAACAATGCTACTGTAGGGGGCAAGTATGGCGAAGCTTATCTTCCAAATTGGAGACTTTCCCTTTCTCCAATATAAATTTAGGGAAATGGATAATGATAAAAGTTTTTTTTTCTTTGATCGTTTGTAATTTCCACCTGAAATTACTCTGTCTCTGAGTAATAGGAAATATGAAAAAAAGAGATTGGACTCAAAGATGCCCAACAGCATTAATGGTCTCATAGCAAAAGAGGCTCCCACAGCCTTGTGGGATATTATAATAACACAGACTCCTAGCATAATTGACCTTGTAAGTCAATTCAACTTCACCCTGGCAAGCCTGCTGGAGTAAAGCAGAGGTCTCCAATTCTGTAGGTAAGCACCACATTTTAGAGAGAGTTCAAACTTCATCTGCAGCTCATCCAAGGTTACATGGCTAAACTCAAATGGCCATCATGAGTCTAGTAGGCTAAGAAGACCCTCAATTTCTCCAGCTTCTTGGCTAGAAGCACTAGGATCTATGTCTTCTTCTACCTGATGGTGGGGCTGTTGGCTCAGGACTGGATGAATGGGATTCTCCTAACCTTAGGTAGCTGCCTGTTCCCTGAAGACCTTTGGCATGAAGCTATAGGGTTAGAGTGTAGATTTTGGCCTGTAAGAGCTCTGCCATAACCTTCCCTTTTGCTAGGAAGTGTTTAGAGGAGCACCCAACACAAGGAACTTCCCAAAAATCACAATTCATTGCAATATGTTGTAATAAGCTTAGATGGTTCATTCAATGATCTTTTTTCACTTGACCAAAGTAAAGGCATTGAGTTTTTGAACAGTGAGAATTTTGAACTAGTAAAACATCAAGAACCATCATCACAACCAAAAAATGCCTTCTTAAAACCACCCAGAAATGATTGTCTCAATGGAAGGAATGCAACACAAGGATATTCATGTAAACTCTGGAACACCAGCCAAAACCCACAAATGGGAATAAAGAACTCACAAAAACAAAGACATTTCACTTAACAGAAGAAAGTTTCCTGTCCTCTGGAGGTGTGTTGAGGTCCATCTTTTTTGAAGAGACAGCAAAGACTCTATCTAAAAATCAATGAGGATATAATCTTTTTTGTTGTTGTTTCTGTTTTCCTTTCCGTTTTAGACACATACACACACAAACCATGAAAAAGAAAAAGCAACAAAAAAGGTGAAAATACTATGCTTCAATCCACATGGTTTGTGGATGCCCTTCTGGTTTTGTTCCGTCTGCCATCAGTTCAAGTAAGTCTTTCCAGACAGCCTTCTTTTGAGATAATTCTATGGGTTGTCTTCACTGGTGAAGCCCCACCTCCCTTTATTTTCTCCAGAACTTTGTATATATTAATCAGTGTTTTCTCCACCTTTCTCACAAGAGAATAGGAGCTCCTTGGAGTTGAGAGTTCTTCCTCCCACTCTATTTAATTCAACACAAAGTTAATGATTGTTTGTTAAGTATGATCAAAGTACCTGACTTTTTTGTGTGCTAAAAAAAAATTAGCTTGCACTTTGGAAAGTTCTATTCTTCTGGAAGTAGAACTGGGAGGAGAGGTGGAGTTCACACAAAACTCCTATACAAGTAAGCACAATGAATTTACTAAGCAAATACAGAGGGAAATTGGTTTTGTCCTGGGATCCCTGAAACCTAGTGTAGGGGCACAGTAGTCAGTCAGTCAATTAGCATTTGGAAAGTGCTCACTATATGCCAGATCCTGGGTTAACTGCTGAGGGGACAGGGAATGGCTTTTGCCTTGAAGGAATGATCCCTATTGATAAAGGAACTCACCTTTAACCTAGTGATATGGAAGGGACTTGAGGCTTCCCTGGAATCAGGAACTCTGGGGTAAAAGAGCTTCCTCTATCAATGCAAGTTGGCACTTCCTTTCCCTCCCCATTAAACTGTTATAGCAGTTTATCTGCTATATTTATAAAAGTTTTCTTAGAACCTTGAGAGGTGACTTGACCAGGGTCACACAGATAGTCTTTTTAAGAGACTGAACTATAATGCTGGAGAAACTCAGACAAGGTAGAGATTAGAGAGTTTTTCATATTTTATTTGAGAGGGAGAAATTATGCTGTGGGAAAAACAGGATCCATGTTACCCCCAACAGCTGAATTGGACTCATGTCTCAAAGCATCCAGTAACAAGTGAAGAATTCCAGGGATTCTTATAGGGCTCCAGCAATCAGGGGAACAAAGCAGGGTGGGGTTACAGCTCTGGTGAGCAGGAACTTCCAGGAACAGACCATAATTTGGTTCTGACAGGTTAGGGGTAAGGAAGTATCATAAATCCTGATAAATCTAGAGTTGGCTATACATAGCCAGAAATAAACAGTTCTTGGTCTCAAGGAATATTCTTTCTATTGAGTAATCTGTGTGAATGTCTGGTGCTAGGAAACAGAAGTGGAATATGGAACTTTCCCCCTTGTTCTTCTCTAGAAACTTTTTACCTTGAGATCCATTGCTGGAACTCTATCTTTCCAGAAATCAGCAGGAGTCAGGATCACTAAATGTCTTTATTCTAGATCTTTACCGTCACCTCCAACGCCAGGTCACGAGTGCAAGTGAGCGTGAGTTCCACCACCCAAGTTTCTCTTACTCCTCCCACACAAGTCACTTCCCTCTCTTTGTCTCACCAAGTGAGGTTAATAGTAAATTTGTTTCCACTCTGTTTGGGACAAGACCTACCCAAATTGACTACTCAGAGATCAGTCATAGAAAGAAGAATTATTTATTAGAATCTCGAGAAGCGGACTCCATCCTGGTCTGAGCCAAATTTCACAGCAGGATAGGGCCAGAGCCTTGAAAATGCTTATAGCTTTTATACATTTCAGACAAAGAACCTTCAAAATTCTGCCCTCTATATGTTGTGATTGGTCACCTAAGTCTACTGTACTCCTAGTTGGTCAGTGGAATGTATTAGACAAGGTGAGATATATAGCTTCTTTGGCCATGTTGGACAATGGGATGTTGTTTAGGCCTTATCTAAAATCACGTGATTCTGGAGAAGCTGAAACTGAGGCCTAATAGGCATGGTCTAATTTAGTAAACAGTCTCTGATCAATAGGTGCTGTAAGATCTTCACCCTTTTCCCACACAACTCTTTTATATGAGTTTTATTAATGGACCCCCTATTAATGGACATACTAGAAGGCTCAGTTGTGTGCTGTAATGCCTTATTAAAGAAAGCGTGGAAAAAATGACAAGCAGGATGGTTTCAGAAAAACCTGGGAAGATTTATATAAAATGATGCAAAGTGAAGTGACCAGAAAGCACCAGCTTTGTATGTTCAGTACATTGTATACAATAACAGAACAGCAATACAATACAAAAACAGAACAACCATACAAAACAATAATAGAACTACAGTCTATTGTGAAAGGCTTAGCTGCTCTGATCAATATAATGATCTAGGACAATTCCAAAGAATTCATGATGAAAAATGTAATCCACATTCAGAAAAAGAACTGATGATTGCACATGGAAAGAATTTTCCCTATTATTTTTTTCCCCTGAGACATAGTTAATATGGAAATGTTTGTATGACTTCCCATTCATAACAGTACCATTTTACTTCCTTCTCAATGGCTGAGAAAGGGCATCAAGACAAAGAATTTGAAATTCAAAATTATTTTTAAAAAGGAACACTTTCAAAATAACATTTTATACCAATAAGTCACCTAGTTCACTTTGGACAGAGAGAAAAAAGGAACACTTTAAAAAGAAAGTCCTTAAATTCAGCAGAGGTGAAAAAAAAAGAGCACCTTCTAACCCAAAGATTGATCTGGGAGCATAGAGAGGAAAAGCCAAAGCAGGTTTCACAACAAATAGAAAAGATAACCAGAATTGCAGATAGATATTACTTAGATAAATATTACTCAAGTCTTAAGTTAAAATAGCTACAGGAATCTCTTCAGCCTCCCAATTGGTCTCCTTGCTTGTTATCTTTTCTTTTTACATCTTTCACAGAGCAACATCTTCCTAAGACTATGTCACTGTCCTATTTTCCAATCTTCAGACACCCTCCACTGTTTCTTGGGTAAAAATACAAACTAGCATTTTAAGCTCTTCATTTGGCTTCATCCACCCTATCTCTTCAGATATTTCATATTATCTTCATACCCTCACCATTAAATCCAAACTTGACTATTACTAGTTTCTTATTTATTTTCCACTCCCCTCTTCTCTTATGGGAACTCCTAAAGAGAAGGGGTGATTTTGATCTTTGTCTCCCAAAAGCCTTAGCACAATACCTGTGATACAATAGGTGCTTAATAAATGCTTATTGAATTAAACTGAAGATTAAGCCCTAAAAAAATTGTTGGAAAATTTTTGAATGTTTAACTTGTAGATGAGAAGACTTGAGAGAGGGACACCATGAGAGCTGACTTCAAATACTCCAAGGGCAGTCATCCATTGGGATAAGCTGTCCTCTGCTTGACCACAAGAGAAAAAAGGCATCATAAATGGTGACTGACTTGTTAGTCACCATTGTAAACTTCCCAAGACCACCAAATATTTTAGTGTTTTGTACATGGAACTTGCTCCATAGTTATTGGTTGTAATGAACAGATTACTCTTACCATCTACCAGGAAGTTGTCTGTTTGCACCAGAAAGTACTTTCAATGTTTGGACTGTATTTTAGTTTTTAATACTTTTCCTTTAGGAGAAAGAGACCTCTCCTCTGAAAAGTTGTTGCAGAAACCATGGCCTATTGGCCAAGGAATAGTCAGAATATAGGATCTCTGATTCTGCAGTTATGAGGCTGTGCTAAAGGCTAAGGCCATTTGCCTCACAATGATGGTCTTGTCTCCTTGCTCCTGTGAAGAAACAGAAGAGGCATCTGGGGCCAGAAAGCAAGAAATCCAGGGTTCAGGCTCACCAAGTTCTGTTCACCTGTGACCAGCCACCATAACAGGCATAAATTCAAGGGAGGGAAATCCATTTAATTGGGTGCTCATCCCTGCCCCTACCCTCTCAATTCTCTTCACTCTAAATCTGAGGAAGACAGCTTGAATATAGACTGGAAAGCAGTCAACTTAAGATCACAAAGATTTATTAGGAGCTTATTAAGGATTATTATAAGGATATTATTAAAGATTTGTAGATACAAAAATGAAAAAGACATGGCAGTCAAAGTACATTCAGCTTAGCTTGCTTTATGGGCCATGATGACAGTAGCTCTTCAGTCAGGTAAAATTCCTTGTGTCCCTTCACCTTAGATAGAGAACTCCTCTGATCTAGCCTCTAATATTCTATCTTCACCTATAACCTTGCTTTATTGAAGAGTCATATAGGGAGTCCTTTGGATACATTGACAAAGCAAGATGAACGATTTTATTAATGCCTGTCATACCATGGTATTCATATTCTTCAAATAATTCAAGATCCATATTCCTCACATAACTGAGAATGTCATTTAACTTAGAGATAATCAGACATCTAGAAACCTGAAATTCTTGGATCTGGTATTTAGTATCTCAGATCTCCCAAAATGTCAATTAGATTGTCTCTGGTGTCAGCTAGCTGTCCAGCCAAACGTCTCACAAGGGCAGATAGCTGTCCCTAGAAGACAACCAGATTTTTTTTGTGGGGGAAATGGAGAGGAGGAGGGGAAGAGAAATAGTCAGATCTATTTCTGGTCAGTCTGATGTCCCTGTGGAAATAATGAGGAAGGGAGGGAGGCAGTTAGATCCACATTTTTTCTTCCTGAAATTACCTAAGTCCAACGGATTTTCTTAGACCCACCCATGCAGTGAAGTTCTTATTGATTCAAAGCAGGGAATTCACATGACTGTTGTTCCCTTCTCACCAATAGTGGCAATGTTTGGTCTTCTGTGAGTAATGTTGACATTAGGTCAGTTGGTATACCTGAAAAGTCTGGGGCCTGGGACATCAAGGGCTGCAGGGAGTGAGACTGCTTGGGGGCATGACTGCTGGGGGAAGGGAGGCTGTTGTGGGTAGGGCTGTTGGGATATGGAGATTTGGGAAAGTGGCTGCTGCAACTGATGTGGGGACTCCTGTGTAAGTGAATAATCATTTGGGTTTAAGTCTTGCTCCTGAATATACAGTGGTGGCTGTAGTCCCATTCTGAAGGAGCTATGTATGTTATCTGGCCAGTTCTCTGGTCCTTGGGTGCCTTGCAGGGCCAATGAAGATGCCCCCTGGTTGGAACTTCCATGGAACATTGGCCTGGAAAGGGCACAAGATTGAAGATCAATTGATGATCCCATGGTTTGGGAGGAGACAGAAGGATGGCTTGTGGAAAGGCCATGTCCATACAAATAAGCAGCCTCAGTGGTTGAACTTGTACTCCTCTCAAAAGAACAGCCACTCCTTGTGTCAACTTCCCAACTTGGGTCACCTGCCCAAAATGGGCAGGTGAACATATTGGGTGTTGAAAGTTCTTGCTCAGAGAAATTCTCTTCCAGACTTGGATCTCGAGATACATCTTCCAGGCATAAGCTGGTAAAAGCCTCAGATGCTAGCCTTCTTTGTTTAACTCTCTTATTCTGAAACCACACCTGAATAGGGAAAAGAAATGGAATGATTAACTGACTTCAATTACATTTTTATCTTATCATAAAGAGATCATAAAGATTTGTTTCTTTAAAATGTCACTTAACTTTCCAGACCAGTTGGTAAGACATTTCTCTTTTGGGCAGATTTCTCTATCTGATTAAAAGAAAGCTTCAAGGATCTCTTCAATTTGTCATGGGACACATTCCCATCCCAACCCTACTTGGCCCCATTGGTCTTTATCTTCTTCCTAGAAGCATCCTCATTCTCTAGACTTTAGAAAAAAAAAATTGTCTAAGTCATGATTCCTTCCTGTAATTTTCTCTTTCTCTAAATTGCAATCATTCTCTGGGAGCAGGATTTCTTGGGGAGTTTCTGGGAGCAGCCTTAGTTTCAATTCAGTTTCATAATCCCAGATGCAGCCAGGAGTTAAAGTCCAGGTCCTTTATTGTGTCATTCAAATATTGTCTCTTCCAAATTCTTATCTCCTTTACTTGGGGCTCAGCTAGTTTTCTGGAGGCCTTCCTCTCCTCAGAATGTCTCCAGGCAGCAGAAATGTAGACGTGGGAATGAATCAGACTCCGTCTCCAAGGGATTGTGGGTTTCTGCCTTGTGAATCTCCCAGAAGTCAATCTTAATTCTGAATCTCCTAAAGTCCCTAGAACTCTGAGAGCTTCCTGCTTATATGTTGTCTACTGAGAATACACCAATCATTTCATCACTAGGAAACCATTATTTGTTGTAGGACTCAGGTCCTCCTGACTTCAGGTCTGGTGCTCTACCCACTGAGCTACCTAGCTGCCTTGGAGAATTGAACTCTTTTGACTTACAAGTACACTATACACAGGAATGTTAGTAAGCATTGAAATTTTCTTTCTTTCTTTCTCCAATTCTAGGATATGGGTTCTTTTGAAAATGGAAGTTGAGAATATCTGTTTGTTTTTTCATCAACATTATATGTTTCATATATATATACTCAGAACCAGAATCTAAAGGAAAAGAAGGAAAAGAATTGGAGAGTTAGTTTATAGCAATAGGAACATTTCTTCAACTTGCTAGATCAAATTAGGAATAAGAGATTGAGATGTCAGATCAGTCAGCAGGGACCACAACTGGGCTTTTTGTTCAATCTCCCTACCCTTGGTTTTCCTAATATTGTTTTCTCCCTATCTTTACCCACTGCTTCCACCTTTTCCTCCTCCTGCACTCTAAGTATTGCAAAAAGTCAGTCTTCAGGTCCCTACAGTGTCCCTTGCCTCTGTTCCTTCTTTTCTCTTCCTACTACTTCTAGGCTCAATTTAGTTTTTCATTATTTCTGACTTTCATGTTGTAGCATTCCCCTAAATAGACATCCCTACTCCAAATGACCCAATATACTCTGCCCGATGTAAGCAAAGAATTTAATTATTTCTTCCCTTCTCCCCTTCCAAAAAAAAAAAAGCCAACTTTTATTCACTCTTCATTGCCTTTAAGAGAGAAGAAACAGAATAGTGAATATTGATGGCAAGTCAATTAATTATCCTCACCTCAATTTCTTTATTTACAAAGGAGTAGAAATAGCTGACCTCTAAAGTTCTTTCAATTTCCCCCATCTATAATAATTGTCTGACCAAGTTCCTTAACCTGATATTCAAGGTTCTAAATAATTTGGAATCAAACTACCTGTCCAGCTTTCTCCTATATTCTCCACTCAGTTGAACAACCAATCTCCCATTCTCCAACCCCAGTGATTTAGCTCGGGTATTCTCTATACCCAGTGAACCCTAACAAAACTATTGGCAGGTAAGCTTCCTCCCTTCCTTTCCATTTCCTCCATGATGACTGCCTTCACCATTGCATTTCTGAGTGGCAATGATCTTGGCTTCTTCAGTGCTCATTCTGACCTCCTTCACTTGTAGCATAGTTATATCAAATTATATCAGTTCAGTTATAGGTTCTCTCATTTCTAAAATAATGGGATTGACCTGAATTATGCTTAAGATCTCATCCAGCTCCAAATGTATAATTCTATTTCAGACTGAGGTTATTTCCATGTGTTTAACCTCCTGCCTTCTTGCCCTTACAAGCTTTGCCCTAGATATGGAATGTATTCCCTTTCTACCTCTACCTCCTAGATTCCAATCTCTCTACTAGTTGTACTAGTACTACTAAATTACCATAATATCCACTATTACCTCAAGGCATCCTCAGAAAAATTCTGGTTCTCTTATTATCCTTATTTTACAGATGGCAAAGGGAGATGAAGTGACTTTCTCAGCATCACTCCACTATGTGTTAAGAACAGGAACTCGGGTCATTCTGAGTCCCAAATTGAGCACTTTCCACAATGCTATTTAGTTGATGTTTTGAGTTTGGTACCTTCTCTACCCCAATCCATATATTTTAGAGGGAAGTCTTCAGATACTCAGATTTTCCTAGCTCTGGAATCAGCTCTATATTCATTGAGCCCTTCTACTCCCTTTCCCCCTCTGAAGAGACAGTGTATCATTTCTGTACACCATACAAATATATATATATATATATATATATATATATATATATATATATATATATATATATATATATATATATATATATATATATATATATAAAATCTCTAAAAACCAATTTAATCAATCCCACAAGATTTCAGTAAAGTATTTCACTTAACTGGACTAATTTGATATAACCTTTTTAATTCATCAGGACAAGGAATTCATCCAGGTCAATGACTGCTTTAACCATTTTTTAAAAAAATGTTTTTGAACATCTTATGCTCTTTCAACAATGTATTGACAACTTCAAGACATTGTTTCCCTTCACCCTTCCAAAAAAAGAAAAACAAAAAACAAAAAAACAAGAAAACGTTTCACTCCTCATTGCCTTTAAGAAAAAGGAAATAAGGAATAGTGCGTGTGGACTCAAAGTTCTTTTGAACCCTAAGGATAGAAAGCACCCTCTTCCAAATAATACCACCAGTTCTTTTTAGGAGTTTGTGGTCTTCTTGGGATTTATAAAAGGCAAACTGCTAAACTTGTCCTGGAATTGTAGGATAAGGGAGAGAAGCAAAAGAGAAGAGAGATTGATTCCAGTTTACAGTAAATCTCAACAGAACTCTTTCACAGTTGACTATAAGGGTTTTAATAAATATACTAAAAGATTTAGCTCACTCATTTATTCATTGACCTTTTTTCCCCCAAGAGGCAAAGATGGTAGCATTGTGTATTAGAGCAGAAATTGAGAGGGAATTTTGAAGTGGTAAAAATATTCTAAAATTAGAACAATTCACTATTTTCCAAATGAAGAAAAAACAAATTCATTCTTACCATAAAATACCATATAGAAGTTCTCCTATCATCCCATAGAAGAGTAACTTAATTTCAGTCAGGTTTTCAGGAAAAACAAAACAAAACAAAACAACAACTTGTCACTTATAAATAGAATCCAGCTCTTTCTCCTCTGGTGTTGGGTTGGTGGCCATCTTGCTTAAGAGAGTTTAAAGATCAGATTCAAATGGTAGGAAATAAAGGAGAAGTACTGAGGCTTGGAATATTTATACTCTCCCTTCAAATTCCAACCCAAGGAAACTGAAAGCTCTGCCTCCTTTTATTTTCCGTGATGTTCTCCAAGGTTTGATCACCAAATAAGTACCTCCTGCCTGGGCTAAAACCAAAGGTTTTACACCCCTAGAGGGGTGGGCCTCTTATCTACCACTCAGGAAAAACAAGTGTTAACTTGAATTTCATTGAACCCCCCTCCCCCATCCAACAACGGAAACAAGTTTCTTGGAGGAAAGTTGATGCTGGCATCTGGGTAGCTTTGTGGATGGGCGGGTGGGGGGGGGGGAAGGGAGGGTTCAGACTGACTAATCTTCAGGGATTCAAATCTGACCTCAGATACTAACTTGCTCTGAGGCCCCAGGCAAATCACTCAACCCTATTTGCCTCAGTTTTCTCAGTTGTAAAGTTAGCTGCAAAAGGAGATGGCAGCTCCTCCAGTATCTGCCAAAAACCTCTAATATCATCATGAAGGTAGGACAGGACTGAAAAAGAGAAAGTGCCTCCTATTATTTAAGGGGATCTAGGAATTTCTGAGATAACTGAAAACAGAAGAGCAGTTCCTATTCCTCCAGTTCTGAAGCCTTGTTTTACAAGGCTGGAAGCAGAAAAAAGAGAGTTGATGTGGGGGAAATGACAAGACTTCATGATCACAAAGGTAGGCACTTTCCCTCCAGAAATTCCCTCTACTACTTTATCTCTGCATGTGGGCAGGTGCGTGCACATACACACACACACACACACACACACACACACACACACACACACACACTCAATCCCAAAAGATGGACAAACTTGACTTTTGTTCCCAATTTAATACACAATTCTTAAGTGACTCATAAATATTTTCATTTTTGTTTTTTATTCAAAGGAAATTTTACAGTGAGATAGTAATTTTTAACTTTATTTTTAATTATTTAATAAAATAAACATGTCAATAATATAATAAAAGATTGTACAGGAAACTGCAAATTCACTATGAACAACTTATTACTTTCAAATATACAACCAAATTATCATAAATTTTCCCCCTTTTTTTCTAATCATTTTTTAAAATCATTGAGTTCATCATTTCTTATAACACAGTGGTATCCCATCATAATCATATATCACAATTTGTTCAGCCATTCCCCAACTGTTGAGTATCCCTGAAATTTCTAGTTCTACATGTAAAATGTATGGGATTGCCTGTCATGGGGGGGAGAGAGTGGAGGGAGGGGGGGATAATTTGGAAAAATGAATACAAGGGATAATATTATAAAAAAAAAAAAAAAAGAAATTTCTAGTTCTTAGTCTTTGCAAAGTGTTGCTACAACTATTTTTGAATAAATAGGTCCTTCCCCTCTCCTCATTGCTGTTTTTTTAAAAAAATCTCTTTGGCATACATATAGTCTAGTAGTGGTAAGCATTAACATTTTGATAAAACAAAAAATTAACCCTTTTATGACAAATTGATTCCATATTAATAGACATCATTACATTTCTTCTCCTTGTTCAGGTTTGGTTTCAAAATAGAAGAGCCAGACAATAGATACAACCCCCAAAAAATCAGGTATCTGAGGCTTCCACAAACTTAACAAAACTGATATGCCCAGAAGATGTATCTCCAAGTACCCATCTGCCTACCTATTATCTCTACCTTCCAGAACTTAGTAAGATAAAGTAGGTGAAATGTTTTATAAACTTTTAATTGCTGTATTTGGCTTTATTAAAATTCTTTTCCAGATTTGAGTTTCTGAGGCACTAACATTGATATCTCAAGGAAATATATCACAATAAATTGAAAGTACATTCTTCAGAGAAATCATCTGCACTCCATTCCCTCCATGCTATTGGGAAGAACACAGTTTTTACTACAGCATGGCTATACAACTAATTTTCCCCCTGGCAATCAATGGATTGGTCCCTAATACAAACTTAAGATTTCTCACTATACTTTAAGAGCAAGGAGTTTTTGGTTTTTTTGGTTTTTTTTTTTCCTGAGAGTTCATTCTGAATTCCCTGTAGTGGGATAAGTAAAAAACCTGAAGTTTACAAGTGTTAATAGTTGCCTTAATTTTAGCTTATTTAATTATAAATTCTTCTCAACCTTTTACTTCCTTCACTCCTTGTTTTTCCATTCTTGGTTTCTACAAATCCTAAACCTTTGATCAAAGCCACCATTTAGCTTTTATTCTAGAATTGCATAGTCACCACCTCCTTTTGCCAAAGAACAGTTGTGTTACATATGATCTAATCTCAAGTACTTATCCTACTCAGAAATACTTTCATTTAATCTAAATACTAAATTCTAGAGGGGTTTTTTTTGTGTTTTTGTTTTGTTTTTTTTTTGCTCCAAACTCGCCCCACGCACTCCTTTTGGCAATTGGTGTTCTCTTCCACTTTAATAATTGAATCCACCTGTTGGAGAGACCTTTCCCAGTCTTACTTGAAAATTCTCTACATATTCACCCATTCTCTCTTCCTTTCCTCCAGTTTTTGAGCAGGACATAGTCCTTCTTTACAAGATCAACTGACTCTATCCCCAGTTCCTGCTCCATCCTAAAAATTACCCTACTAAACTTTGCTCATCCTTCCAAGCTATCATCTCTAGCTTTCCTTTTTATTGCCAACTTCCTAAAAAGAGGCATTTATGCTCGATATCTTCATTTTGTTCCCTTCATTCTGGTTCCTGACTTTACTGATTGACTAAAATTAATTTCTACAGTTTCCAGTGATCCCTTCATTTGTCAAATCCAATAGCCTTTACTTATAATGACACTACATATATGTGATGCTTATAGGACACTAATAGTCCTCAACTGTTTGATCTCTCTGCAGATTTTTGACAGTAACTACCTGTATACAAGGACAACTAGATGGAACAATGGAAAGCCTCAACTGAGTATGAGAATACTCATCTTCATGAGTTTAAATTTGGCTTCAGACACTCAGACAAAGTACAGCCATGTGATCTTAAGCAAGTCACTTCACCCTATTTGCCTCAGTTTCTTCCTTCATCTGTAAAGTGAGCTACAAAACAAAATGGTAAACCACTTCAGTATCTTTGCCAAGAAAGTCTCATATGGGGTCACAAAGAATCTGAAATGACTAAACAACAATTTTAATAGAGAAAAGCAGATTGTTAGTACTAATGTGCTAAGTTTTTTTTTAATTACTTTTTATTGACAGTACATATGCATGGGTAATTTTTTACAACATTGCACTCACTTGTACTTGCACTCACTTCTGTTCCAACTTTTCCCTTCCCTCCCTCCATCCCCTCCCCTAGATGGCAGGCAGTCTTTTACATAAATATGTTATAATATATCCTAGATACAATATATGTGTGCAGAATCTAACAGTTCTCTTGTTGTAAACAGGAAGAATTGGATTCAGAAGGTAAAAATAATCTGGGGGGAAAAAAACAAGAATGCAAACAGTTCTAGTGTGCTAAATTTAATATACATTTTAAAAGCAAGTTGTAATAGAGTTTCATATACCAAAAAAAGACAAAATGATAGAAATGAAAAAATACTTGAATAATCATATATTAAATTGTTTTTGATTTCTTTGTTCCAGATCACGTCATAGTTTTATCAAACTTAAAACTTGAAAAGACCTTAGAGGCTTTTAACTTTGAATCTCTCTTTTTACACATGAGGTAAATGAGGTACCACATTGCTTCTTTTTCTTTTCTTTGCTTTAATTGAGTACTGACACTGACCAAATTACTAAGCAATGAAGCATTCTACATTTACTTCCTTAGGTTTGGGAAAATTAATTTCTCCAATCCAATCCAATAAACATCTGCTATGTTCCATGGTACCTGTTAGGATTCTTACAAGTGCTAAGTCACTGGAATATATAGAATTATCTAATTTATCATGGTACTTAATAATTCTCTAGTTCAGTAATGTATTTACTAGAATTCCATGAGATTCACACCTTTAAGAGAGCATACTTTTAAGGAGCTCCCACAAGCCCATTCTCTGGGAGGATATAAAAAGCCAGGATTCAGTCAAGAAGAACTTCAGGGGACTTCAGAGGAGAGGATTTCAGAAGATTCAGGGCCAAAGAGGACTTTGGGTGATTCAGAACTAGGTTTGACTTCCGGGAGATTCACAAGGCAGAAACCCACTATCCTACACTCTTGGAGGTAGAGTTAGATTCATTCCCATGTCTATCTTCCAGGGAACCAAGGAGAGAGAAAAGCCTCCAGAAAACTAGCCAAGCCCCAAGTGAAGGAGATAAGATTTGGAAAGAGACAGTAAAGGACTTTAACTTCTGGCTGGATTTAAGATTATTGAACTGAACTGAAACTAAGGCTGCCTCCAGAAGCTCCCCAGGAAATCTGCTCCTAGAGAATGATTACAATTTAGAGAAAAGACAACATTACATTTATCAATATAGTATTTGAAACAATTGTAGAAGACAAATTTGAAAGGAAGAAAATATTAAGACATAAAGAAATGAGAGAACATTGGGAAAAACCTGTATTTTGGTAGGTGGGATATATGAAGTTACTGAAGGAGATGTGTAAGAGCAGTTAAAGAGAAAAAGTATGCTCTCTTAAAGGTGTGAATCTCATGGAATTCTAGTAAATTACATTACTAAACTAGAGAACTGTTAAGTACCATGCTAAATTAGATAATTAGATCCATTCCAGTGACTTAGCACCTTGTAAGAATCCTAACAGTACCTAATATGTGACAGGTACCATGCTGAATCCTAGAGATAAAATTAATTATTTAAAAAAAAAAAAAAAAAAGTCTCTTCCCTCAAGGAGTTTACAATCTAATGGGAGAAGAGAAGACAACACAGAGAGTCAGGAAAGCAGAGGAGGGGGACACAGTAGGGAATATCTTGTAAAACAGAATTGAAAAAAACCAGTTTTGATGACTCTAACCACTTATTTTTCAGGTTGTGTTGCTTTTAGTTTGAATAGCAACATGATTATTTAAAAAAGAACATCATTAAGAATAAGGTTCTGTTTGGGGCTTTTCTTTCTTTGACTACTTTTTAAATAATCTCATCATTTTATTTACAAGTTCCAATTATTTTCACTCTATGGATCTCTCACAAGTATACATCTGACTATAAACACATGAACATAATACACACATAAACACATGAAACATCTGAATATTTCTTTGATTGCCTTATACACAACTCAAATTTGATATGTCTAGAATAGAACTAATGCATGAATATTGTGCTGCTCAAAACTTCCTTATTTCTTTCAAGGATACCTTGCCATTCTTTTAATATTCTATATTTATAACTTGAATCATGCTTTGTTCTTACCCCTCCTTCAGACCTCAAACCTAATTAATTTTTCTTAAAAAAAAAAAAAAGGTTTAACATTTACTTTAAAATAAGTACAAAATAAGAAAAAAAAATTGTCATGTCCTCCTCCCTATGTTAGTATCTAGATCATAAGAGAAGATTTGATATAATATAATAAATTTCCATTTCAGGAAAACCTATATAATAAATATAATACATTGTTTTTAAAGCTATTCAACTTTATTCAGTTATTCAGTATTTAAAGCTATTTAACAAAACCTGTTCTCTGCTTTTGTTCTCTGCTGTGCATTTTTTATTTTATTTTTTTTAAACCTCCTCCCCCCCAGAAGGCTACAATTAAGTAAGGATATAAAGACATATGTACATACATATATATATGAATACACATGTAAATCTAAACACATATACATATATAGATATAGATATATTGATATCTATTAACACACACACACATACACATTCATACACATATAGGTCTGATTATACTGTGCTTGTTTCCACTTGTCTGGAGGACAATTTCTCTGGAGGTCCATAGAATCTTCTTTCATAAGTCCAAGTCATTCCAGGTTTTTTCCTAAATTGAGCAGTTCATCCATTTCCTAGATCACAACAATATTCCAATCTAAGCATAAAATACCTGACAGGTTGCCTATGAAAGGTTTCCCTCCCCCCACCCATTCTTCTGCATTCTTTATATTCTTGGCTGCATAGGTTTTATTTATACAAGAAAAATTTAAAATAACAAAAATTATCCATTTACCCTTCAACTTCGCCTTATAATATGATTTAAAGTGTGATTCTATTGAGTCTTCTTCCTTTACACCTTTTATCCCATGATTTCAGTGAAGTTACTGACCTTTTGTTCTTCTAATTGTTGTGATTTAAAAAAAAAATTTTATTATTTTTTCTATCTCAATAAAAAATGCTTTTTAGTAATTTAGTAATTGAAATGACATTACATAAATAGATTAATTAAGTAAAGTTGTCCAATTTTTTTTATTATGTTGGTTTTGCCTACCCACAAACAACATTTCAATTACTTAGACCTAAATGTTTTTCTATAAAAAGCATTTTATATTAATGCTAGTACAGTTCCTGTGTCTGTTTTTTGACAAGTATACTGTTATATAGTGTTTAGTTATTTTATGCTGCCTACTTTTTTAAATTATCTAAAACAATATTGAATAATATGGCTGATATAAGCTTAGTATAGTTTCCTTTTTGTCATTTGATTAAATCTATTTTAGCTTTAACTTTGTCTGAAATCACAATTACTCTACCTGCTTTTTTATATAATAAATTCTACTCCTGATCTTTATTTTATGTTTGTGTGTATCTTTTATTGCAACAGCATTTCCTGAAAGCAACATACTGGTTGATCTAAAATGTTTAATGTGCTTTCAACTTCCATTTTGTAAGTAAATTCATCCCATTTACACTGTAGGTTATAATTACTCATATATATATATATTTTTTTTTCCTTCATCCTATTTTTCTCTCTATTCTCATCCTATTCTTATCTCTCCTCATTCCTCTGTTTTACTTCTACCCAATACCTTGCCCTCCTATTCATTAACCAATCCACCCTCCCAAGAATCCCTTCCTTATTTTCTCCTTTCCATCCTATATCCCTTGGCCTCTTATTTCTTTTTGAATTTAGAAAATTTTATACACACACACACATATCATAATATATGTCTATTAAACAGACTCAAGGGAATCCTATTTTGCTTGTGTAAGGTCATCTCTTTAATCCTGCTGAGCACAGTCATCTACCTGTAACATTTCTCAGAACTTTCTCTTTCATAGTAGTAGATTATTGACTTAGGGACAATTCATTCTCCACATATCTGAAATTAAAACTCAGACCAATATCAAGTTATAGTCTCAAAAGATTTTTTCTTAAATCACTAATTAGAAATTAGTATAGCTATATTATTATTTTTTTCATATTGCTGCAATAGCAGTTAAACATAGACCCAAATAGACCTCATATATTCTTTCTAGTTTAAATCTATTTTGAAGCAGAAATTAATAATTAGAAATTAAGAAAATAACATTTTTATGACTAAATACATACAGAGAATACATCATATTTCACTCAAAATTCAGAAAAGCATTAACTACTGTAAATCTTTAGGCTGACAAAGACTCATATGAAGCTATTTAATATTAACCTCGAACAAAATATAAATATTTTCAGTCTGGAATCTATTGATACTAAATTGCCCAAATATGATATTTTGATACATACTATTTCAGATGCACTTTCATAATTTTTCATAAGCAAAAATCGATTGGATAAAAATCACTTTACAAAATAAACTAGTAAGCCCCTTAACTTCAACTTTGAGAGATCCTATTTTCTCATTAAATCCCTTCATTATTTTAGAGCTTCACAACATTGTTTCAACAATTTCTTTCAGAAAGCGAATAAGATTTTATGACCTCATAAAGGCTGAAGATGTAGGGGACTGAGAAAGTGGCAAATTCCTTTTTTTTTTTTATTAATTTTATAATTATAAAAATTTTTTGACAGTACATATGCGTGAGTAATTTTTTTTATAACATTATCCCTTGTACTCATTTTTCCAAATGTTCCCCTCCCTCCCTCTATTCCCTCCCCTAGATGACAGGCAATCCCATAAATATTACATGTGTTACAGTATAACCTAGATACCATATGTGTGTGTAAATCCAATTTTCTTGTTGCATGTTAAGAATTGGATTCTGAAGGTATAAGTAACCTGGATAGATAGACAGTACTGCTAACAGTTTACATTCGCTTCCCAGTGTTCCTTCTCTGGGTGTAGTTGTTTCTGTCCATCATTGATCAGTTGGAAGTGAGTTGGATCTTCTTTATGTTGAAGATATCCACTTCCATCAGAATACATCTTCATACAGTATTGTTGTTGAAGTGTATAGTGATCTTCTGGTTCTGCTCATTTCACTCAGCATCAGTTCACGTGAGTCTCTCCAAACCTCTCTGTATTCATCCTGCTGGTCATTTCTTACAGAGCAATAATATTCCATAACCTTCATATACCATAATTTACCCAACCATTCTCCAATTGATGGACATCCATTCATTTTCCAGTTTCTAGCCACTACAAAAAGGGCTGCCACAAACATTTTGGCACATACAGGTCCCTTTCCCCTCTTTAGTATTTCTTTGGAATATAAGCCCAGTAGTAGCACTGCTGGGTCAAAGGGTATGCAGAGTTTGATAACTTTTTGGGCATAGTTCCAAATTGCTCTCCAGAATAGCCGGATTCTTTCACAACTCCACCAACAATGCATTAGTGTCCCAGTTTTCCCACATCCCCTCCAACATTCATCATTATTTGTTCCTGTCATCTTAGCCAATGTGACAGGTGTGTAGTGGTATCTCAGAGTTGTCTTGATTTGCATTTCTCTGATCAGTAGTGATTTGGAACACTCTTTCATATGAGTGGATATAGTTTCAATTTCATCATCTGAGAATTGTTTGTTCATATCCTTTCACCATTTATCAGTTGGAGAATGGTTTGATTTCTTATAAATTAGGGTCAATTCTCTCTATATTTTGAAAATGAGACCTTTATCAGAACCTTTAACTGTAAAAATATTTTCCCAATTTGTTACTTCCCTTCTAATGTTGTTTGCATAAGTTTTGTTTGTACAGAAACTTTTTAGTTTGATATAATCAAAATCTTCTATTTTGTGATCAATAATGATCTCTAGTTCTCCTCTGGTCATAAATTCCTTCCTCCTCCACAGGTCTGAGAGGTAGACTATCCTCTGTTCCTCTAATCTATTTATGGTCTCATTCTTTATGCCTAAATCGTGGAGCCATTTTAATCTTATCTTGGTATATGGTGTTAAGTGTGGATCCATATCTAATTTCTGCCATACCAATTTCCAGTTTTCCCAACAGTTTTTTTCAAATAATGAATTTTTATCCCAAATTTTGGTATCTTTGGGTTTGTCAAATACTAGATTGCTATAGTTGTACCCTTTTTTGTCCTTTGTATCTAATCTGTTCCACTGATCGACTGGCCTATTTCTTAGCCAGTACCAAATGGTTTTGGTGACTGCTGCTTTATAATATACCTTTAGATCAGGTACACCTAGACCACCTTCATCTGACTTTTTTTCATTAATTCCCTTGAAATTCTCGACCTTTTATTCTTCCATATGAATTTTGTTGTTATTTTTTCTAGGTCATTAAAATAGTTTCTTGGGAGTCTGATTGGTATAACACTAAATACATAGATTAATTTGGGGAGTATTGTCATCTTTATTATATTTGCTCGGCCTACCCAAGAACACTGAATGACTTTCCAATTATTTAAATCTGACTTTATTTTTGTGGCAAGTGTTTTGGAATTTTGCTCACATAATTCCTGACTTTTCTTTGGTAGATGGATTCCCAAATATTTTATATTCTCGACATTTGTTTTGAATGGAATTTCTCTTTGTATCTCTTGCTGTTGCATATTGTTAGTGATGTATAAAAATGCTGAGGATTTATGTGGATGTATTTTGTATCCAGCAACTTTGCTAAAGTTGTGAATTATTTCTAATAACTTTTTATTAGAATCTCTGGGGTTCTCTAAGTATACCATCATATCATCTGCAAAGAGTGACAGTTTGATTTCCTCATTACCTACTCTTATTCCTTTAATCTCTTTCTCCACTCTTATTGCTGAAGCTAGCATTTCTTTTTTTTTTAAATTTCATTTTATAGTTATAAATTTTTTGACAGTATATATGCATGAGTAATTTTTTATAACATTATCCCTTGTATTCATTTTTCCAAAATTTCCCCTCCCTCCCTCTACTCCCTCCCCTAGATGACAGTCAATCCCATACATTTTACATGTGTTACAGTATAACCTAAATACAATATATGTGTGTAAATCCAATTTTCTTGTTGCACGTTAAGTATTAGTTTCTGAAGGTATAAGTAACCTGGGTAGGTAGACAGTAGTGCTAACAGTTTACATTCACTTCCCAGTGTTCCTTCTCTGGGTGTAGCTGTTTCTATCCATCATTGATCAACTGGCAGTGACTTGGATCTTCTTTATGTTGAAGATATCCACTTCCATCAGAATATATCTTCATACAGTATTGTTGTTGAAGCATACAGTGATCTTCTGGTTCTGCTCATTTCACTCAGCATCAGTTCATATGAGTCTCTCCAAACCTCTCTGTATTCATCCTGCTGGTCATTTCTTACAGAGCAATAATATTCCATAACCTTCATATACCATAATTTACCCAACCATTCTCCAATTGATGGACATCCATTCATCTTCCAATTTCTAGCCACTACGAAAAGAGCTGCCACAAACATTTTGGCACATACAGGTCCCTTTCCCCTCTTTAGTATTTCTTTGGGATATAAGCCCAATAGCAGGAGGCTAGCATTTCTAATACAATATTGAATAGTAATGGTGATAGTGGGCAACCTTGTTTTACTCCTGATCTTAAAGTGCACTTTTACATTGCGGTAGCCAGCTAAGATAGAGTTTGGCATATGGCAGATTTCACTTGAGCCCATGTGAAAGACTTGTACAAACAATCTTCTTTTGGCAAATTCACTTCTAATAACTAGGATTCTTTGAAGAATCATAAATCTTTGAGCTTTAAGAGAAATAATTTCATTGTTTTGGGAATCTTGACCTTCATCAGAATTCATATTTGATGTGAAAAAAGATTTCCCAATCAATCATCTATCCTCATCTTTATTGAAATATTTGTGTTTGTACAAAAACTGTTCAGTTTTATATAATGAGAGGACCTCTTTTTAGTACCATAGATATGAAGACACTTGATCTGGATATCTGCTATGTTTCTATGTGGTAAACTTTACCAGGAGAACACCAGGAGATTATTATACACTGCAGCAGTAATATTATACAAAGATTAACTGTGAATGACTTAGCTATTCTCAGAAATACAACCAAAATAATTCGAAAGGCTCATGATGAAAAATGCTATCCAGTGGACAAATAACTCCAGACAAAGAGATGATAGAGTCTGGAAGCAGATCAAAGCATACTTTGGAAAATTTCTTGTTTTTTTCTTTTTGGTCTGTATTTTCTTTCATGACATGACTAATATGGAAATGTATTTTGCAGGACCACACATATATAAGCTGTTTCAAATTCTCAATGCCCAATGGGAGGGAAGGAGAGAATTTGGAACTTCAGATTTTTTAAATTTTACATGTAATTGGATGGAATCTGCTTATATAGATGGAAATGGAATTTCCCCCCAATCCTCATTTTATCTCCTCCCAAACAACTGAACTTCAACTTTGGGACCTCCCCAGATCAATGTCCCAGGAAAGCTCCAAGCAGTGGGCATCTTCCTTGTCCCTACAGGAAACAAAAGGGCCAGAAAATTATGACTCATGCACTTCCTTTTGTGGGGGAGTAAAGCAATAGCAGAGATGGACAATGGGCCAATTGTACCCATGTTATCATCCAGTGCCTTTTCAATACACACAGGAGTCCCCCATTATCTGTAGCAGCCTATCCCCAGCAACATCCTACATTACAATAACTAATCCCATCTCAGCATTGGTCACCTCAAGACCTTCAAGGGCAGACACAGCTACCACCATTGATGACAAAGGAGGATCAGCCAAATGAATCGTTCCCTTCTATTAAACAGCAAGAACTGCATCCCATCCATCTATCCAAGAGAACTATTGGGTTTGAGAATACATTATTTCTTCCTGATGGACATCTGGCAGCCCACCTGGGAGATCTGACTCCTTCCCTCTCCTGGGAAATCTGGCTGACCCTCAGGGAGCCCTGACAGATGCCAAATGCCAGATCCATAAATCTCATGTTTGTAGATGTAAATAACATGAATACTATAAATCTTGGCTTATTCAAGAAATACAGATACTGTAAGTGATAAGTACTCTAATCACATCTTTCATCATGCTTTGTCAATTGGGTATATTGGATCCATGAGTGCTTCAGCAGGTCCATTGATGGTAGGAAAACTGAATGATAGGAAAGGATTGTGATTTGCTTCAGAATTTGTTTCTTTAGTTAGTGTCCTGTGGGGTCTGTATTCATTTCATAGAGGTTTTCTGAAACAACTTTATGAGAAGTGTAATTTTGTTTTAACTATTTTAAGTGATAAATTTTCTTTTGTTCAATTTCTACTCAAGATCTATCAAGACCATTTTGGCAGGCTCTTTCTTGGAATGATAGTTTTTAAAGGCATAAGATGAACTGCAAAGGATTACAAAAGTTAATGAAAATAAAAATGTCTCATTTAAATTCATAAATCCACTAGAAATCTATCCTAGGTAAGAGCATCATGTTAAATTTGCCTGATCTAAAAGATACAACAAAAGCTTTTGCAGAAATAAGTGTTTCTTTTCAAACTCTCCTCTTCCCTGCCCCCCTCAATAAATTCTCCTTCAGCCAAGAAGCAATCCTTACTTATAGTTTACCACTTCCAAAGACAGAATAGTTTATTTAAATTTCATTGGTTCTTCTATTAGGCTAACCAAGTTTAATAAGCTAGGATTCAGCCAGACATTAGCAGCAAACATTGGCAAACAGTAGCACTTACACATCTCACATAATTTGCGATTCCAAATAAATTCTAATCCTTCTTTTAGTATAGTGAGAAATGTTAAAATTATGTTAGATTCCTTTTTACTGCCAGAAAAAAAAAAAATATATATATATATATATATATATATATATATATATATATATATATATACCCCTATGGTCACAGTACAGGTAAAAATATGACTGCATATTTTTATGCAGGACGGAGAAAGGGAATAATGATTTCCTAAAAAAAAAAAAAAATAAATAAAGTTAGTTTCAGAATATTTATGTCAGAGCTTCAAAAATTCATGAAGAAAAAAAAAGAATGAGAATCAGCTAGGTGGCACAATGGATCCTAGAGTCAGGAGAACCTGAGCTCAAATCCAGCCCTAGACACTTAGTAGCTGTGTGACCCTGGGGAAGTCAGGAAGTCAGGAAGTCAGGAAGTCAGGAAGGGAGGATGGGAGGAAGGAAGGAAGGGAGGAAAGAAGGAAGAAAGAAAGGAAGGAAGGAAGAAGGAACAAAGGAATGAAGGAGGGAGGGAGGGAAGGAGGGAAGGAGGGAAAAATCACAGAGAAAAATTTGAAATTTGTAAAACACTTTTCCTACTTTATCATGAAGTTCTCATAACAACCTTGGCAGGTAGAATATGCATTACAAGATTTTTATTTTAGATATAACCTGTGGTCTCACAAGGTTAGGAAAGTGACATTGAAGAATTTCCCTCTACCCAAGCAGATGGATGCCTTTTCTGCAAATTAAATTATTAGAAAGTAGCTTGGATCCCAGAAAACATCAGTATCTTGGCCAGGGTACCAGTCATTAAGTTGCAATGGCAGCATTTAAATCAAGGTCTTCCTAGTTCAGAGGCGAGCTCTCCTTGCACAATGCACTGAATTTCACAGGTAATTTATTTACATTTTTAGACATGGAGAAACTGAGGCTTAAAGAAGTTCTATGATTTTCCCATAGTCACACAGTTAATAAGAACTAGGGTCTTCCTGATACATACCCAGATCTATATTCTCTGTCACAGACAGAGTGCAGTTCAAGCTTAGATCTATGGTCTGAGGAGTCCAGTATTACATGATTTTCCAAAATGATTCCTTACAAGCATGTGTGCCCAGAATCTTCAATAAAAGTCACAGACATTTATTAATCTCCATCATATGAAAGAGTCTATTAAATGCTGAGTCAGAGACATTAAACCTACCCTTACTTCCAAGTTGCTTAGAATCCAGGATGGGAATGAGACAAAGGGTAGGCAAACAAAAATCAGCAAACACGTTGGGAAAACATATACAAAGAAAATTACTCTTCAGAATGTTTATAGAAGTGGGCACTCTGATCAGTAGCCTTTTTGACATTAATATATAGTTTGTTTGTTTTTTTTTAATGCCCTGAACTCAATTGATATCAGATGATAGAGGATAAATATCCTTGTCTATTTCTCACTGTATGATAGGGGCAAATTCCTTCACCTCTCCCTTTCTTCAGTTGTAAAATATAATGGAATTTGGGAAAGAAGGGACTTAGAGAGATGACCTCTTGGAATTAGGAGAACTCTTAGGAGTTTGTTGAGTTGAATCAAATCTCAGGTGCAGGGAAGCCTGAAGCTGGCCTTTTGAGTTCGATGACAAACTTTTTGCATTATGAAAAGTCATTTTGAAAAGTTGGCCAGACTGAGGGATTGCCCTCAGAGGGAGGATCTGGTCTCTGTCATAAACTACCTGTGTCCTCCTGGGGCCAAGTCACCTCTCAAGATTCTAAGCAAAACTAAAATTAGGAGAAGGGGACGGAAGTGCCAATTTGCATTGATAGAGAGAGCTTCCTCATCCAGGAGCTGCTGATGCCAATGAAATCAAAGGTCACATCCTTATCACTAGATTAAAAGTGAGTTTCTTCAGCAACAAGAATAGTTCCTTCCAGCCAAAAGCCTTCCTTTGTACCCCAGCAATTAGCTCAGGTCTGGCCACAGTAAGGGCTTCTTGAATGTTTTTTGATTATCATATGCTGACACTAGGTTTGAGGATTGCAAGGAAAAACAAAACAAAACAAACAACCAAAAAAAAAAAAAAAATAAAAACACTCTCCCTCTTATAACCACATAGTATATACTTTGTTTTTACATGTGGAGAAAAGTCTAGATAAAATTTTACTTAAGAATTGTGTATTATGGGCAACAAGAAGATTATATGATGATCAATTCTGATGGACATGGCTCTCTTCAACAATGAGATGATTCATACCAGTTCCAATTGTTCAGTGATGAAGAAAGCCCTGTACACCCAGTGGGAGAGAGGACTGTGGGAACTGAGTGAGGTTCACAACATAGCATTTTCACTTTCTGCTGTTGTTTGTTTGCATTTTGTTTTCTTTCTCAGTTTTTTTTTTCTTCTTGATCTGATTATACTTGTGCAGCAAGATAACTGTATAAATATGTATACATATATTTTAGTATATTTAACATGTATTAGACTATTTGCCATTTATGAGAAGGAGGGAAAATTTGGAAGAGGTTTTGCAAGGGTCAATGTTGAAAAATTATTCATGCATATGTTTTGTAAATAAAAAACTTTAATTAAAAAAAAATTATTATATTGACCGGGGAACAAAAATCAAGATTGCACACACTCTCTTGGAAGTGGGTTGGAAGACAATGCAAAGATAAGGGGGAGTGATGAGAAATTTTAGGATGAAGAGTGTCTTACTATATTTGTGAGATCAGCTAAGAGTTTGGTGTCAGTTAAAGTAAATGAAGCCTCATTGTTTTTCCACAGCAATCATCTTCATTCAGCCTCCAGTTTATAAAACAAAGCTTCAGAATTACAGGGCTCGGGACTGGATTTGTGATTTCATTAATCTAGGGAATTTCCAGCTGAGAAGCTTCTTCTTGTGAAGAATGCCAAGTAGGCACCTTCTCTGTGAGTTATAATTCTAGCTTCAACTTAGAGCTTGCTTGATACTAGGCATATTTAGGTCATTTAGCAAATCAAGCTTTCCTGGCAGGAAAATTGTTTCAGTTTTTGGATGAGTGAACTGAAACTAAAACCGAATTTAGCAATTTAAATCCAATAGTTACTTTCACTGAATGCTTAGATACAAGGTTCCCACCTTCCCGCCACATTTACTTTTAGGATGTCTTATTTACATAATCCACACATATACATAAATAGTGAACTTGCCTTCCAGGAACAATTCCCGAAAATAAAAGGCAGCAGGGGTTCTTGGTTTCTATTGGTTGGGACTTGAAAGGAAGGAGCATAAATAAAGCACATAGGTGCTTCTCCATTACTCTCTACTATTTGGATCCACTCTTCTGACTCTTGGAGGAAGATGAACACCAATTCACCATCTAAAGGGAGGAAGCCAGATGCTTTTGGTAAGTTGAAGAGCTCTTTGTTCCATACGGGCTTAATGAAGTTTGGTTACTTTTCTATGATGATAATTGGTTGGCATCTTTTTGCCATCTGTTTCCAGAGTTTCCAGACTTTGAATGAATTTACACTTTCAGTTGAGGGGATAATTCTTGAGTTAGTTTTAGAAGATATTTATTTACTAATTCAAATTTCCCAGAGCTCTTGCTCTAATCCACTGCACCAAGACAGTGGGTACTGAAAACCTGGTCAACGAATGAATGAATGAATTAGGACCCTTGTTAGGTAAATTCCAACCCTGTGAATTTAATTATAAAATGATTTTGAGATTTCTTGTGAATTTGAATTAAACTCTCCTCTCTTCTGCCTTGTTAACACTTTCTACTCCAAATTATGCAGGATATGTTTATAATTTTGCATATTCTATCAGCAATATTAGAATTCCATCTAGTAATTTAGAAATTATAATGCAAATTCCTAAAGGAAAGGAACTGGTTAAAGGAGTGGTGATTTTGAAGAGAGTAGTTTATATCCTCGTTGTCTTTCTGTCTTTTGTAAGTAGTTGCTGATGGTTGAGGTGATTAACTTGGGCTTGGTAACATACCTTAATAATGGGGAGGGAGGGAAGAAAGGATGGTTAAAGCAGAAATGCAGGGGGAAGTTAGCTGATGTAGTCGATAGAGCACCAGCCATGAAGTCAGGAGGACCTGAGTTCAAATCTGGCCTTAGACACTTAATACTTCCTAGTTGTGTGATCTTGGGCAGGTCACTTAACCCCAATTGACTCAGCAAAAAAAAAAAAAAAAAAAAAAAAAAAAAAAAAAAAAGAAGAAGAAGAAGAAGAGGAGGAGAAGGAGGAGGAGGAAGAGGAGGAAGAGGAGGAAGAGGAAGAGGAGGAGGAGGAAGAAAGAAAGAAAGAAAGAAAGAAAGAAAGAAAGAAAGAAAGAAAGAAAGAAAGAAAGAAAGAAAGAAAGAAAGAAAGAAAGAAAGAAAGAAAGAAAGAAAGAAAGAAAGAAAGAAAGAAAGAAAGAAAGAAAGAAAGAAAGAAAGAAAGAAAGAAAGAAAGAAAGAAAGAAAGAAAGAAAGAAAGAAAGAAAGAAAGAAAGAAAGGAAAGAAGGAAAGAAGTAGTACTGCCTTTTGCTTTAATATGTAAACTATATTATGCTATATTTTAAATGGTTATATACTGTTACTCTATTTATGTGGGAATACCTTACTATAATTTTGTGGGACAGGCCAACATAATTACAGATCATTACAGATAGATATATATTAATCTCTGAAAAGAAGTGTAAAAAACTGGTAATATTGTTTATTATATATAAATCTGACTCTAGAGCCAAAAAGACCTGATAATAATCTTGCCTCTGAAAGACAAGGTCTGTGTACTCAGTGCCAAACTATACCACTTGTTAGTAGTCAGCCTTATTAGAATGTTTGACTTCTTCCCACTGTAATCCACGAGTCGATGGGGTTTTCTTTGGGGGAGGAGGTGTGAGTTAGGGGGTGGCTATAACAATTTATTCTTTTAGGTGCCAAATATATTGGATTGGTATGAATATAAGGTGTCTATTTATGATGGTAGTATCATAGGAAAGCCAGAAGTCATGAAAAATTTTATTGGTCTAGAAGTAATGGGAATAAAAAATGAAGACAGATGCCATGGACACTGTAGAAACCTAAAGACAAACCTCCTGGACTAGTAAGAGTGAAGGAGGAAAAAGAGGAAGAAAAAGTGAGATCTGAGTAGAGAATGTGCTTAAGAGATGTTGGAAGAAAACCATGTTAGGGAAACCAAGAGAGGGAGAGTTGAAAAAGGCATAGTTGTATCCAGTGTTCCAAAGAGAGTGCTATGATAAGGTTGGAAGACATTTATTCCGAATTTGAACTAATAAGGAAAGAAATGATCCTATTTCTAATAAACTAACTTTCCAAATTTTTTCCTCCCTTTCTCTTAGTACGGACTTCTGTCTCATCCATTAGAAGAAAACGTGCAGTATTTAACAAAGAGCAACTTAGAATTCTTATCAGCTATTTCCAAAGGAACCCATATCCCGGTATAGAAGAACGAGAAGAACTTTCAGGGAAGATCACTATTGATGAGTCTCGAATACAGGTTACTTGAGAACTTGTTCTTCTTTGTCTCTGTCATCAATCTCTGTCTCTTTTCCCTTTTCTCTGTGCATCTCCCTATCTCTCCATATGTTTGTGTGTGCGTGTGTCTATGTGTATTATCACAAAATCATATCACCTTGTCTCTCTTTTCTATATATCAAATACATCCACTAAAGTTTTAGCTGACATCCCTCATTGTGGTTTGTTAGGGATCCTAGGTTTCCTTTTTTTGAACAAATAGTTTATTAATAATAAAAAGTCATTGTCATTGAACAGTAACAACTCTTGTCCTTATTAACAGGGACCTTCCTTGGTAACAAAGGAGAATCAAGCAAAACAAATGGATATATTGACCATATATAGATAGAACATGGCTCCTTTAGAAGTAAACCATCTCTTGACCAAGAAAAAGGACATATACTTTTTTGTGAGTTTTCTCAATTCCATTTTTTCTGAAATTAATCTGACTTATGATGTCATTTGATGTTTTTCAGGTTTTCTTGAATTCTTTATGATGTTTCTTATAGTACCATGTTGACTAGCATTTATATGCACAGCTTATTCATTAATTCTCCAGTCAATGGACTTTGCCCCATTGTTTTCAGTTTTAATTTTCCTTTGGAACTTAAAATACTAGTAAAATGAGCATTCCCATATATAGAGAGAGGATTTCACATTAGAACTCAGATCTTTCTAATATACAGAATACTTTTTTTCTTTTAAAAATTATTTTCAGTTCAATTTAGAGCTTTCAAAGTAAACCTGCTGATCTGTGCTTCTTTCCAGTCTTTGTTCTTTGTGTTTTTCTTTTAAAATATCTCAGTGATCCTTTTTTTCTTATTCAGGTCCTCTCTTATTTCACCTCCCTTTCTCACTATCCTCCTACCCCCACAGGTGGAAAAGAAAAAAAAAAGTCCTTGAAACAAATATGAATAATGAATGAAGTAAAACAGATCTCCACATTAGCTATATCTTGAAAATATATGACTTATTCTGTACCTTGAGTCGATTAGTTCTGTCAAGAGGTGGGCAGCATGTTTTCTCCATCCTCTAGGATAAAGCCTCTTAAATTATGGATCACAATCATATCTGAATTTGGGAATCATGAAATTATGATTTATTATCAGAAAATCTTTGATTTGCACACCTATTTTATATGCCTATATACCTGGGGTTGAATAAAAATTTCTGAGAGGAAGAGGGATCATCAAAGGAAAAAGTTTAAGAAGCCATGTTGTAGAATTCTAGATAATCATTACATTGAACAGGTCTTTCAAATCTTTCAAAGTATTTTTTCCCCTTTATAAAATTTTATCACTTGCTCTGACTCTACTTACTTCATTCTTCTTCAATTCATACAGGTTTTCCCGGATTTTTTTTCTGAAACTGCTTGTTTTGTCATTTCCTAGGACACAAGTAGGAAAACACAAGTACAATACAACTATTTACCCATTCCCTAACTGATGAGCAACATGTTCAGTTTTTTCCTGTATAACCTTGAACAAATCACTTTAAAAAAAAAAAAAAAAAACTAAGAGAAAACAGGAAGGACTTCATGTACATAGAAGGTGTTATTTTAGCTGGGATTTGGACAGATATTTATTGATACATTGGGTTTCTTTGAAAAGTGCCTATTCATCTCTGAAAGTTCTGAATTATTTTAAAAGTTCTTTTCTTTTCAAATTTTGAGTTCAAGCCTCTTTTCCTTCCCTTCCATCACTTTTCCACCTACTAAAAGGCAAACAATGTGATATCAAATATACTTGTGAAATCATACAAAATATATTTCCATATTAGGTATATCACAAAAAATTGGAAAATTATATTTCAATGTGCTTGTTCCTCCTTTTTTTCTAAAACCATCACATTTCTCATTTCTTATAGTTCAGTTTTCTATCATATTCACATATCACAACTTGCTCAGTCATTCCAATTGATGAGCATCCCTTAATTTCCCTTTTTTTTTTTTTTTGCCACCACAGAAAGAGCTGCTACAAATATTTTAGTACATATCCATCCATTTCCTTTTTCTTTGAAATCTTTGTTGACAGACTTAGTAGTAGTATTTTTAAACCCAAAGAATACACAAAGTTAGACAGCCCTTTGGGCACAGTTCCAGTTCGTTCTTGAGAATGGTAGGTCCAGACAAATACTCCAAGCACAGCACATTAACGTATCTATTTTCTTTTCATTTCTTTGGATCATATTTACCTATAGAGAAATGACTCTCATTTTCATAGATTTGAAGTAGGTAAGCTGATAGCAGGTGGAATAGAAGGACTCAGAAAAGGTCTTTTAGGAAGAAATATTTGAACTGAGCTTGAAAGAAAGCTAGGCACACAACAAAAATGTTGGCTAAAATATTTAAAGACTTTCAGTTTCCATTTCCTCAGTAACTTTATTGAAAAATCATGTGTTAACTACTTTCTGTGTGCTGGGCAGTGTGCAATAACCTTGGGAATACTCATAACATACTGAAAGGTAGATAATCTGTCTACCTGGAAAAGAAAAGAAAATAGGAATGTAGCCCTTAAGAAATGAAATTGTTTGGGGGTGATTTTTTAAGTGTATGTCCCCTTGAAATTCTTTCAACCCGATAAAGAGATTTGCCAAAAAACAAAATGTCTTATCCACTTGTTCTGTCAAGTTAAGATCAATACCAGTTTAAAGAAACAAAAGCATATCTCTTTGGTAACAATGAAAAGCTAATTTTGAGGTCAGGTTAATGGGAGTCATGTTTCTTCCACTCCTTCCTTAGGTTTGGTTTCAAAACCGAAGAGCTAGGCAATCAGCACAACAGAAAAAACGGACAGCTCTGGCTTCCACAAACTCAAGAAAATGGATGTGTCCAGGAAAATCATCTCCAAGTCAGTTACCCAAAGAGAACCACCATGAGCATGATCTCCCTGAGGATGAGTTTCCACTACCAACTGCAGCCAGATCTGACTCATGGTCAGAACCAGGTAAGCCTAGTCAGAAAGGCAGCCTAAGGAGGAGCTGCTCCATATAGAGAGGAGTGTGGCTTCAACCACGAAAGCTGCTTACTCAGGATATAACATTTCCCAAAGCCTTCAGTTTGGCTCCTCTGAAACCATGAGGCCATTGACTGAACTTCAACTTTATTGCCCAGTGTCCCAGAGAAGCTCCAACCAGTGGGCATCTTCTTGGCTTCACCAGGAATCACAAGGGCCAGAGAACCATGGCGCACACACCTCCTCTTATGGAGAGGTGAAGCCCCTATTGCATCAGCAGCAGCAGGGATGGACAATAGAACAGTTGTACTCACACTATCACCCACTAACTTTTCAATGTGCTCAGGAGTTCCCATGTCAGCAGCAGCAGCCACACTCCCAGCAGCCACCAGCCCTCCTACCCTCAGGGTCACAGACTACTACCTTCCAGGTACAGCAGCTGACTTCATTTCTTTATCAGTCACCACAGGAACATCAAAGTCCAATACAGTCACCTCCATTGATGAAGGGGGAAGAGCAGCCAAATGAATTGTTCCCTCCTTTTAACCAGCAAGAACTTCAGCTCATCAATCTATCCAAGAAAACCGTTAGGCTTGACTCTCCAATGCTTTTCCCTGATGATTATCTGCCTGCCTACCCAGGAGAACTGGATATAGATGACATTCTGAGAGATCTGCCTTTCCCTTTGGCCATGTTAAATGATTAAAAATTGAAGAATTTTGTATCTTATGGTGTGATGTAGTAATCTAATAACGTTTGTGATTCTAAAAGTCATTCTGGGATTAATAATTTCTTTCAGGTCTTATAAACTCACTTATAAAATGGAAAGAATAAAAGGATTTATTAGAAATTAGAATCTAACAGCCTCTTGTTTATAAGAAATGCTTTTGAGAAAAGTATCCTCAGAAAGTTGTATAATAAGGGACTAGAAGAGAATGTATATGTTTCAGGTGATCTAAAAGAGATAAGAATAGCATTCATGAACTCAGTTGTAAATATAGACTTATTAAAAAAGAAATAGTGGAAATATATTAAAGTATTATTATGCTTAAAAGCATCAAAGACATGAGACTAATATCAGTTTGTACATATGAATTTAATTACATAATATCTAAATACTTACAGTAAATAATCATTGATTTACAGTTAATAGACAATAAAACTCTCATTGGGAAACTCGTACTGCCATTAGCTTTTACAAATTTTTGGAAGAAATATATTAAAAATATTAATGGAATTTTAGAAAAGTTAAATATGATAGATTTCTGGAGATTACTGTGTACATTTTTCCCCCCAGGGGGAGGAGAGGGCAGGGAGGATGGGAGGTAATTAGGGCTAAGTGACTTGACCAGGATCACACATCTAGTATCAAGTGTGAGATCAGATTTGAACTCAGGTCCAAGAAGGAAAGAGAGGGAAGGAAAGAAGGAAAAGAAGAAAGAAAGGGAAGGAGGAAAAGGAAGGAGGGAAGGGAATGAAAAGAGGGAAAGGGAGAAAAGGAAGGGAGGGGATGGAGGGAGGGAGGAATTAACAAGCTTCCATGGAGACAATAATATATCTAGGATAAGATAATATAGCTAGAATAGAAATGGTAGAATGGAGGGAAAATATTTGTATCAAAATTCTCTAATAAGCATTTGGTATCCAAGACATATAAATAATTATCAAAAATACATAAGGTAAAATAGTCATTTCAGAATAGGTAAATTATCAAAGGATATGAACAAACATCTTCAAGAGAACTTCAAAGTATTCAATAATTACAGGAAAAAAAGTGTTCTAAGTAATAGAAATGCACATTAAACAACTGTAAATAGTAGAGACTTTTGAAGAAAATAGATGTCAAAGAGGTTTTTGAAAATAATATATTGAAATTATTACATATGTCAAAGGAAAAGCAAAGCTATATATAATCAAGACTGATATGTGTAATGCCCATTTTCCTTTGCATGTGTTAGGTTTATAACTTCTTTTTTTTAAATTTTAAGGCAATAATAGGGGTTGAGTGACTTGACCAAGGTCATACAACTATTGTCTAGGATCTCAAGCCAGATTTAAACTCACATCCTCCTGACTCTAGGACCAGTGCTATATCTACTGCACTGCACTACCTAGCTGCCACTATCATTTCTTTAAAAGAAGAAGAGTTTGGTTTTTTTTTTTTTCCCCTGAGGCTGGGGTTAAGTGATTTATCCAGGGTAATACAGCTAGGAAGTGTTAAGTGTCTGAGACCAGATTTGAACTTGGGTCCTCCTGAATTCAGGGCTGGTGCTCTATCCACTGCGCAACTAGCTACCACCAAGAAGAAGAAATTAGATCACCAAGACCAAAGCATTTTACTGTTGGTTGAACATAATGGAAATTTGTCTCTTCACAATTATTTACTTGGTTCCCTGAATGACATATCCACAAGTATTTTCCAAACCTTTCTCCAATGTGATAGAAGTTTCCAACTCAAGGACTCTTATGGCCATAATTTTCTTTCTTTCTTTTTTTCTTTAATTATAGCTTTTTATTTACAAGATACATGCATGGGTAACTTTTCAGCATTGACAATTGAAAAACCTTTTGTTCCAATGTTTCCCCTCCTTTCCCTTACCCCTTACCCCTTCCCCCAGATGGCAGGTTGACCAAAACATGTTAAATATGTTAAAGTATATGTTAAATACAATATATGTGTACATGTCCAAACAGTTATTTTGCTGCACAAGAAGAATCAGACTTTGAAATAGTGTACAATTAGCCTGTGAAGGAAATAAAAAATGTATGTGGACAAAAATAGAGGGATTGGGAATGCTATGTAGTGGTTCACACTCATTTCCCAGAGTTCTTTTGCTGGGTGTAGCTGGTTCTTTTCATTACTGGACAATTGGAACTGATTTAGTTCATCTCATTGTTGAAGAGGGCCACATCCATCAGAACTGATCATCATATAGTATTGTTGTTGAAGTATATAATGATCTCCTGGTCCTGCTCATTTCACTCAGCATCAGTTCATATAAGTCTCTCCAGGCCTTTCTGTATTCATCCTGCTGGTCATTTCTGGAACATTCATGGAACAATAATATTCCACAATATTCATATACCACAATTTATCCAGCCATTTTCCAATTGATGGGCATCCACTCAGTTTCCAGTCTCTGTCCACTACAAAGAGGGCTGTATGGCCATAATTTTCAAGAGTTTATGGGTGCCCAAGATAATTGTATAAATATGTATTCATACATTGTATTTAACATATATTTCTACCAAGACTACTTGCCATCTAGGGGGAAAAAGTGGGAGAAGGAGGGGCGAAATGGGAATGCAAGGTTTTGCAAGGGTTAATGTTGACAAGTTTTTTAAAAATAAAATATTTTTTAAAAAAATGTTTATGGTTGCCTCCATGGGGGGGGAAATCCATTTTTTAAAGTAATAGCTTATTTTTTTCCAGTTACATGTAAAGGCAATTTTAAACATTAATTTTTAATATGAAACTAAGTTTCAAATTTTCTCACTGCTTTCCCTCCTCTCTAAGACAGTAAACAATTTGATTCAGATTCAGTATGTACAATCACATAAAAAATATTTCCATATTTGTCATATGATAAAAGAAGAAACAGAACAAGAGGGGAAAAAATAAAGAATGTGAAAATAGTTTACTTCGGTTTACATTAATTACTCCATCAGTTCTTTCTCTAAGTAGCATTTTCCATCATAAGTCTTTTGGACTTGTCTTGGATCATTGTTTTGCTGAGAAGAACTGAGTTTATCAGAGTTGATCACCAAACAATGTTGCTGTGACTGTATACAGTGCTCTCCTGGTTCTGCTTATTTCACATTGCATCAGTGCAATTTGTGGTCTTTCTGTTGTCCCCATCTCTTAACAACCTCTTCTCCTCCTTTGAGGTTTCCTGGATCTCTCAGTACCCTAGATCTATACATTATCTTCAGAGCTTTAAAAACAAACAAATGAACAAACAAACAAAAAAAAGCCAACAAAATAAATCTATTAACTTCCTAGTCATTCTGTATCCTTTCTTAAGGAATTCAATCCCTGGTTCTCAGTTGCCTTCCTCTCTACCCTAAGATCTGCCCATATTTTGGGGGACTTCAGTCACTGTCCTTTCAGATACATTGGCTTCCTGGTTCATTTTCTAGGACCTTCACCCTTAGGACATTTTTATCATCTCATACAACTACTTTTTTCTTCACAATTTTAAATTCTGAAAAATCAGCCCTCTAATCATGTTCCCTACTCTGTCTCCCTCTGATCCTAAAACTATTGATTTTCCCTCATTAAAACCATCATTGACCTCCACAATTCTCAATTTCCTCTCTTTGAACCTCTATTTTAGTCATTTCTTCCATAAATACTCCTCTACCATTCAATCCCTTGATCCTGTGCTCTTTCCTTCCTTTGGTCCCAACTATTCTTCAATCTTGAATCACCTTTACCTCCATTTGAAAGTTCCAAAATGCAATAAATCTCACCCTTTCCCCCTCCATGGATAGTTCTTCCAGAAAGTTATGTCATTTAATCTCAAATGGACACTGTTGCAACTCAGAAATTCTTCTTAGATTAAACTTTTATCTCTATTCTTTTTATTTTTTTTCCGTTCCATTCAACTGACATTTATTCATGATGTAATATGTCCAATGCCTTTTTTTTTTTAATTCATTTTTCCAAATTATCCCCTCCCTCCCTCCACTCCCTCCCCCCGATGGCAGGTAATCCCATACATTTTACATGTATTACAATATAACCTAGATACAATATATGTGTGTAAATACCTTTTTCTTGTTGCACATTAATTATTAGCTTCCGAAGGTATAAGTAACCTGGGTAGATAGACAGTAGTGCTAACAATTTACATTCGCTTCCCAGTGTTCCTTCTCTGGGTGTAGTTATTTCTGTCCATCATTGATCAACTGGAAGTGAGTTGGATCTTCTTTATGTTGAAGATATCCACTTCCATCAGAATACATCCTCATACAGTATTGTTGTTGAAGTGTATAGTGATCTTCTGGTTCTGCTCATTTCACTCAGCATCAGTTCATGTGAGTCTCTCCAAACCTCTCTGTATTCCTCCTGCTGGTCATTTCTTACAGAGCAATAATATTCCATAACCTTCATATACCATAATTTACCCAACCATTCTCCAACTGATGGGCATCCATTCAACTTCCAGTTTCTAGCCACTACGAAAAGAGCTGCCACAAACATTTTGGCACATACAGGTCCCTTTCCACTCTTTAGTATTTCTTTGGGATATAATCCCAATAACAGCAATGCTGGGTCAAAGGGTATGCACAGTTTGACAACTTTTTGGGCATAGTTCCAAATTGCTCTCCAGAATGGCTGGATTCTTTCACAACTCCACCAACAATGTATCAGTGTCCCAGTTTTCCCACATCCCCTCCAACATTCATCATTATTTGTTCCTGTCATTTTAGCCAATCTGACAGGTGTGTAGTGGTATCTCAGAGTTGTCTTAATTTGCATTTCTCTGATCAGTAGTGATTTGGAACACTTTTTCATATGAGTGGAAATCTCTATTCTTTTTAGATTAAAGTTTTAACAATCTCACTCAGCTGCAACAGCAATCTCACTTAGGACTCTCACAGAAGGATTTCTATATTTTTTGTCTCTTTCTCTGCCCAAGCCATTTTTAATTCATCTCTTTCTCAACTGGGATCCTCTGAGATTGTATAGGAAAAATTGTGGCCAGACATTGAGATTTCTGAAAAGACCTCTAGGTGGCACTATAGGCAGTTGTGTTGAGAAGATCAGAGTTCAAATTCAGGAATTCAGACACAAACTAATCCATGTAGCTTCCCTTGGGCAAGACATTTCAATTCTAAATCAGTTTCCTCATCTGTAAAATGAGGATAATAACACTTATATCCCAGGCTTCCTATGAGGGTAAAATTGGGATAGATGGTAGAGAGATGGGGGGCAGGGGGAGTGTAAAAGAGTGAGGGGGAGAGAAGACTCAGAGGAGGAAGAGGAGGAGGAGGAGAAGAAAAAGGAGGAGGAGAAGAGAGAGAGAGAGAAAGAGGGTGCTTATTCCTTTATTATGTCACAGACTTAAACACTTACATGCGTCACTAGTGAAAATTACTTAGGGAGTATAGTTTTATAAACTGTACTAATTGTCTAGTTAGCATAAAGAATATTAATTTAGTTTTTTTAAATTAATAAAAAGTTTTAGTTCCAAGTTCTCCAAGTAATTATAGACATTTTGAATGAATCTTATTAAAATAAGATTCCATTTTCATCCTCCCCTTCTTTGTCTACTCGGCAATTTCATCAGTTTATTTACCCATTGCAATTATGTCTACATAATGACTTTCAAAGGGTACGTGCAGCCATAAATACATGAACACTGTTCCAAATTTTTAAGTGATGCCTTGACATTTCTACTTGAATGTCTCATGGACAACTCAAATCTGATATGTCTGAAATAGAACTTTGAATATGACACTCCTCCAGACTTCTCTACTTCAAGAGGACACTGTTATCCTCTTAGCCAAGCACTTTTATCATTGCATTTATGTTTGCTTCTTACCTTTTCTTTAGTCCTCATGGCTAATTATTTGTCTGTTGTAGGGCCATAACTCGGGTGAGATTCACTTGTAGTATCCATCTGGTAGATAATAGTATTTAGATAGACAATCTAGATATCTAAATAATTTAGATAGATAATAGTAATTATCTGGTAGATAAACAGAAATGATATGTCACCATTGGGGCAATTGCTTATGTATATATGAATCATTTTATTGAATAACTGTACAGAGAAGTTTAGAGACATAACCAGGTACAGATTGGAAGCAATTCTATAACTCCTTTCTCCTCTATTCTTTCTAGGAAACATGTGTATTTTTCTTGTCTTCTATTCCCTTTGCAATGCTGATGGCCTTTGTCCCAAGAGAAAATCTCGATCCTGTCTTCAAAATTAGGTACCATCTGAGTTGGTACCTTAGGAATGTTAGTGCTCATACCAATCAATCAAGAAGCATTTTTATTCAGAGGTTTTTAACTTGGGTTCCTTGAATTTGGAACTGAAGAAAGTACTTGGAAAATAGGACTGAAATATGATGGATTTCCTTTGTAATTCCATGTATTTGACATTGTACTTTTGCATACAACATATATTTGCTATCCTTGACTCTTTCCTCTTCTGCCTTCCCAATATCTCTCTTATACATCCCTTTCTTACATCTGACACTGACACCACCCTGGTGCAGGAACTTATCCCCTCAGTTGTGGACCATTGCAACAACATGATGCTTCATCTCCCTTCTTCAAGCCTCTCTCCTTGTCAATACACTTTCCACTCAGCTGCATATAGATTGTGTAGTCCAGGTGATATCAGATTTCCAAGGACACTTTTAGTCAAGATGGCAAAATGAGTATTAGAACAATCCAATTTTCACCAGGAGGATGGGGTGATATAGAATCCGTCCACCAAAAAAAAAAAAAAAAAAATTCTTAAATATTAAGAAAAGGAGAGAAATTATAGTAACTTCATAGAACCTAGATCACCAAAACAAGTTGATTAAGAATTTATAGGCTACAAAAGAAGTGGTAAACCAAAGAAACCAGGGTTAGATAAGCACCGTTCATGAAAATCTCCCAGTTCTGATAATCTCAGAAGTGCTCCAGCCAGCGAATTTCAGGGTGATCCAACAGCTGAAAACCTCTCATAAGGAAGTCAAGATTAGTTAAGAACTTGGGGAACTTTGAGAACCAGACCTGAAGACCAAAGCCAACAATGCTCCTACCCAAAAGCACATGATTGTGGGTTTACTGTAGCAATCCCTGAAGAAACTAGGATACTCTCTTTCTGAGGAGAGAGACCAACCTGATACTTTGCAGTTCATTGTGCACATCAGATACCAACAAAAGAGAGGGCCAGTGGCTGGACTTCAGATGATATACATCAGCCCTAAATTGGGGCCCACTGTTCCAAGCAAAAGGACAAAAGCAGAAAGACCTTCATTCTGACAAAAAGTCTCAGTTCAAAAACCAGAGCTGGAAATACAAATGAACAGAAGAACCTGGTGACAAAGATACTCTAGAGATCTGGGGATGTCTGGGACAAAAGCCTGGAGGAAGAGTGTAATGAGATTTATTAGAAAAGGAATGAAAGTCACAGGAAAGAATTAGATGAAGAATAAAAAGCTTCATGGAAGAGATGTAATTCTTATTCAAAAAAGGGAATCCCTTAAAAATTATAATGGACAAAAAAAAATTAGAATGGGCTAAATTTGAACCAGAAGACAAAAAATATAAAGAAAGAATAAAACATTAAAAATAAAAGAAAATATACAATATCATCTATCAAAAACAACTGAACTACAAAACAGATCAAGAAAAGAAAACAAGAATCATTATACTACATCAAAATTAAGATTAATTTTTTTTTAATATCTGCATACTTATTTTAGGAAATCACAAATGAAAACTCCCTGAACCCATTATGAGCAAAGGCTAAAATGAAAATAGAAACAATCCACTAGGCATTTGATGAAAGAAATGCTAAAATGAAATCTCCCATTATCATAGTGCTGATCCACAGCTTCCAGTTTAAAAAAAAAAAAAAAAATCTGTAAGTAGCCAGAAACCCAACTTAAAAACCAAGAAACACTCAGGATCATATAAGGCCTGGCAGCTACAATCATAATGGATGGGAAACTTTGGAAGAAGATATTGTAGAAAGCAAAAAAATAAAGTCATATATAATTCATCTGGTAAAACTATACATAAATCTAGTAAGAAAAATAAATCTTAAATGAAATAGAGGACTTTTAAACATTCCTGATGAAAAGAATCTCTAAAATAATAACACAGGAGTCAGGAAAAGCATAGACAAGTAGATTGGCACAACTGGAGGGAAATATACTATGAAGTATTTCCATTCTAATAGGAGGAAAAGATACAAGGGTCTGTTAGAACACAAAAGTCCTCAAGTGCCATAGAGTTAAATAAGACAAACAGAAGACCTAGAGTATTTTCATTATGCATTAGTATCAATAGATAAACAAAGACAATAGTGAAAGGGGAAGGAAGCTTCAGAAGCAAAATAGATTAAGAAAGGGATTAGTTATAAGTAGGAAAAAAACTTTAACTTTTAAGAGTAAATACTTAAATGAGGATTATTAGGAGAAAAAATAGTAAGAACGTGGAGTGGAAGAAGATCACCTATCACTATTGAACACACATTCTGTTTTATAAAGAGGAAGAGGGGAATAAGGTAAGAAAAAAAGTATGATGGGATGGGATGGAAGGATAGAAATAATTAACTGTCCTAGCTGTGAAATTAAATGGGATGAGGGGGCAGCTAGGTGGCCCAGTGGATAGAGCACCAGCCTTGAATTCAGGAGGACCCGAGTTCAAATGTGGTCTCAGACACTTAATACTTCCTAGCTGTTTGACCCTGGGCAAGTCACTTAACCCCAGCCTCAAGGAAAAAAAAAAAAAAGAATTTAAATGGGATGAACTCATAAAGTGGATTAGAAAATAGAACAATAGAATGTTGTTTCCAAGAAATATAATTAAAATGGACATATGAAACAGAGGGCTAAAATATATAAGGCTTGAACCAGAAAGGAACATGTTTTGGGTAAAATTAAAAAGTAAAAATAGACTTTACAGAGATAAATAGAGAAATGATGCCATGCTGAAAGACATTATAGACAGCAAATATCTCTCTCTTTAGGTGTGTGTGTATTCGTTTGCTTGTGTAACATGCAATTAATGACATACACTTACAGGAGAAAATAGCAAAATCAGAATAGGTGAGCAACTCCATGCTCTGCTTTCAGATTTAGATAAATTAAAAATAAAAATTAGGAAGAAAGACATTAAAGATCTTAATAAAATTTTAGAAAGTTTGATTTTAAAAATCTCTAGTGATTACATGTATAGTATACCTTTGCAAAAGCTGACCATATATAACATATATATGACATAATAACATCACAACAAATGCAAAAAAGCAGAAATATTAAGAATGCTGTTTATTGACCATAATGCAATAAAAATAACATTAAGTAAGTGGTATCTCAAGACAGAATTAAATTTAATTAGAGACTAAATTTCATCATAAGCAATTGATAAGTCAAAGAACAAATTATGGGGGGGAATGGGTAATTTCAACAAAGAAAATAAAAACAATAAGAAAATATAATTTAAAATTTCTAATTTAATCAAATCAATCTTTAGAGGAGAATTTAAATCTCGGAACATTCATAAAACAAAAAGAAATGAATGAGTTGGGGATTCATCTAAAAATTATGAAACGTAGTATGTATCTACTATTTTACAATACTAAAGCAGAAAATTCACCCTTTTCCATATCCAGTAAATCACTTAGGCTGGTATTATCAAACTCCAATAGAAAAGAGACCCCTGCAAAGGACAGCTGCTTTTTACTGCAGGTGCACATGAAAGCCATAGACTAACATTCTCTATATTTCATTGCATTTTTATGCATTTTGTTAAATAATTCCCAATTAAATTTTTAAAAGCTCCCCTAAATTGGATTATAGATTGTGCAGCTGACATCTTTGATCTAGACCATTGAGTTGCTCCAATCCAGCATTCAGGGACTCATTCATATCTGTCTGGGGAGAAATAAAGAGACCTAAGTAGGTTACTGACTTATGGTTAAAAGAAGAGGTTAACTCATTTGCCTGCTTTTCCTCTCTCACCAATAAGGAGGATGGTCATACTGCTACTCCTCTGATGACTGACCCTGGGATGGGATTAGACTGAAGGCTGGGAGAGTGGCTTCTGGGGGCAAGGCTTCTAAGGAGTTGACTACCACAGCTGACATGGGGGCTCCTGTGCACAATGAAAAGTTACTAGGTGATACCATAATGCAACTATCCTGTTTTCCATCCCTGTTGTTGACAATGGCTTTATTCTGCCATAAAAAGAAATATATGCACCATAGTTCTCTGGTATTTGTTTTGGGCCCTGCAGGACCCAGGAAGATGCCCACTGGCTGGAACAGACATCCTCTTTAAGAATTTGACTTGTAGATTCAATTTTCTGGATGTTTCTGTTTTCCTCAGTGTTTACCTAGTTCTTCAGTTTTAAAATCAAACTTAAGTAGGAGAGGAAGAAATATAATGATGTTCATTAACTTGACCTCAATTTTACTTATTCTTTCTTATAAAAAGGGATGTTTTTGTTTTGGTAAAGTGTCATTGGTCTTTATTTGACAAGACAAAATGGTGTGACATTTCTCCTTTTGACAGATTTCTTGCTCAGATTTACAAGAAAGTCACAAGGAGAAGGAAGGAAAGAAGCAAGCAAGCAAGCAAAAGGAAGGGAAAACACCAGCCCTGAAGTCAGTATGACCTGAGTTCAAATCTGCTCTCAGACACTTAACACTTCCTAGCTGTATGACCCTGGGCAAGTCACTTAACCCTAATTGCCTTCAAAAATAAATTAATTAATTAAAATTAAAATTAAATTTTAAAAAGGAAGGGAAAAAAGGAAACAAAGAACCATTTTTCAAGGGGCACTTCCCAACCTTCTTTCCACTTCAAGAGAAGATACTATCTTCACTGCTTTTAGTCTGATGTGAATATTTATAGGGTATTGTATATTGCTCAGCACGTAGTCAGTACTTCTAATATGATCCTTAGATTGAATTACTGAGGAAAGAGAAAAGTTTTAAAGTACTTCAATAAGGGGCAGCTAGGTGGCGCAACAGACAGAGCACCAGCCCTAGTCAGGAGGACCTGAGTTCAAATTTGATCTCAGATACTTTAACACCTCCTAGCTGTTTGAGCTTGGGCAAGTCACTTAACCCCAATTACCTCGGGGGGAAAAAAGAAGTACTTGAATAAACATCTTCATAGACCTCTTAGTTTTTTGTTTTTGTTTTACAAACAGTCTAAATGTCCCTCCTAAGAGACCTTTTCTGAGCCTCTCCTGCCCTTTCTCTGGAATGACCTTATATTGCTATGATATATTTTAAAATTATCTCCCTGGTCAAATATTGTGTCTTTCGGGGCAAGGACTGTTCACTTCTCTCTTTGGATCCTCAACACTGATCACAATGACTGGCACAAAGGAGCTCCTTAAATGGTCTGAATTCAGGGAATATCTTCCAAGTGCCTACAATGCTCCAGTAATTTGCTGGAGTTCTGTGGCCTCTCCCATGTGGGCACCTGATTGGCACCAGTCAGAGCTCAATTGGCTTCTGAGATAGATGAGGCATGAATGGCTAGAAATACAAAGACAAGTCTGTAATAATCTCTGACTTCAAGAAACCTATATTAAAAGAAACAAACAAAAAAAATTTTTTAAATTACTTTACATTCTTCTAAGAACATCTCACTGCTATGGAACCCACAAATTTATTCCAAGAGGAAAGCATGATGCAATCGATCTTATTGGTTTTGTGAACATGAAAGGAAGCTGCTGCATCTGAAACAAAAAGAAGAGGCTAGAAATGTTGGATTTTTGAGAATCTGAAATGAAATTGTAAGAGCAAAAGCAGCTCTAAATGTGGATAGTGCTATGGTAGTCCAAAAGCAAAGGTCAAATTCATGTTAAAAAGATCCAGATCCACTAGATGGCAGTCTGAGCTTCTCCCTCAGCCAACCTAGTATCCCATTTAACAATTTTTCCAAGAGTAGTTTCACATCTATAACCTAGGGTCTATTAGGGTTAGTATTAAAAACTTACTAAATCACTAATTTTTTTTAAAAAATGCAAACTAAAGCAACTCTAAGCTTCTAGGCACCTGAATAGAACAGGGCCATGGTACTTAGGGAACAGAATAGCCCTTAGGTATATAGCTTGGACCTGCAAGCACATACACATGTGCAAGGATAGAAAAAGAAAATAAATGTTGGAGTAGGTGCTGGCAAACAGGAACAGTAATACATTGTTGGAGAGTTGGGAGAGACTCCACTGAATCTAGAAAACAAGATGCAACTATGGCTCCAAATCATCAAACTGTGCTTTCTCTATGACCCAGCATTACCTCTACTAATCCTATGTCCCAAAGAAATCAAAGAAGGAAAGGATTTAGGAGTACAGAGCTCTAGCCATTGGGTCACTCAGCGGCCCCCAACAAGGAAGGAAAGAACCTATATGTCCAACAATATTTACTTCTGCTCTTTTTGTAGAACCCAAAACTTAGAGACTGAAAGGGTGACCATCAACTGGGAAGAGCCAATCAAATTGGAATATATAAATAGAATCCTATTTATACCCCCAAAATGACAAAACAAGCAATTTTCAAAACCTGGAAGACCTTTGTGAAATGATGCAGAGTGAAGTTAGTAGAGCCAGAACTACTGATGCAACTTTGAAAAGGAAAACAACTTTGAAACGTTCTGTTCTCATGCTAGGCTTCTAAAAGATTGATAGAGCATGCTGTCCCCTTCTGGACACAAAGTGTAGAGTAAGCAGATCTTTTAAGACACATACAATGTAAGAATTTGTGTGCATTCACCACTCATTTCTTTTAAGGACTTGGTTTTTCTTCTTGTCTTTCTTTCCATGTGGGGACAGGGAGCATGGGAATAGTGGGAAGGGATGGAATTTAATTAAATACATGAAAAAGAAAAGTCATAAAGGTATTTTTCAAAGTAAAAGGACAAAAATGAGAATAGAAGGAAGGCTTAAAATACAATCACATCCATTTTGAAAACTACAAGTGGCATATTTAACATGTATTGGTCAACCTGCCATCTTGGGGGGGGGGGGATTAGAACAAAACATTTGGCAATTGTCAATGTTGTAAAATTAACCATGCATATATCTTGTAATTAAAAACTATTAAGAAAAGAAAACTACAAGTGGAATTTAAGATATTAGAAAAGAAAAGCAAGCTATACTAAGAGAGATCTAATCATGTCCAACCCTCTCATTCTCCCATTTTCTTGGTCTTAAGTTCTGAAAAAAAAAAAAAAAAAATTAGGATACAAAACAATGAAGCAGGCAGAATTTTTGATAGCTATCCAGCTGGAAGCCATCTCAGAGGTTAGAAAATACATAGAACCAAACATTCACTTAAGCACCTCTGTGTCCTTGAAGCATGGCTTCATGGGTATAATCTGGTTCTGGAATCAGAGAAGTTCAGGTGTAGACCATTCCATGTCACATCCTACCTGGGTAGGTTACCCTCTTTTAGGCTTTAGTTTCTTCCCTGATCAAAGGAGGGGAGTGCCCTCAATAGCATGTCAGATCCTTTCGGCTCTAAATGTATGAACCCAATTTAACAATGGGAGTTTACAGCCTCCCACTACAGGGGAGGGACACTTTGTTTTAGTTAGATTACTTAACAAAAGCAATTAAATAGAACAGGGCCATGGTACTTATGGAACAGAATAGCCCTTAGGTATATAGCTTAGAAGGACCTGATATATTTATCTATGTCCCTCAGAGACTTAGCCCCAAAGCGGAGGTACCCAAGAAAACTCTACAGAATTGAAAAGCCTGAAACAAATGGTGACAGGAAGTTCTCTTTCTTTTCTGGCTTGAGTGGGCAAATCCCTTCATTGATCAAATCACTAGATCAGCTACAAACTACCAATCAAAATACTTCCCTCAGGAAATCCAGAGTAATTTTCCTAGAGCTCAGACAGATTCAAAGACTGCCTCTGAGCACATAGCTGGGCTGTATCATGGGCAGAACCTGGCCTAAGATCTTCTAACTCAAGGACAGAGCTTTATTCCCGAATAGTGAACTTGGTTCTTGAACTTGGTTTTAAAAACAATAAAGGAAGGCATTAAACATAGAACTGACTTTATTTCTTACAGATTCCCTTTTATACCCCATCATAAGCATTTTTTCCTCTGTCATTATAAAATTTCCAGAAAACCACAGAGAGTATAACCAAGGCTGTGATATTTCCTTTTTCTATTAGACAAGCTGCATCCTGCTTTTTTGCTTTTTTTTATTTTTAGAGGGCTCTCTGTTCACTAAAGAACGCTACCAGTTATATTGACCCTCTTATCTCCAGTAAATAATTCAAGGGAATGTTAATATAGATCACAAGCTGTGGAACAAGCCTTTCCATTTCCCCTAAAGTCCTCCAAGTGGCCTCATCTTGCTTCAGCCTTCCAAAGGACTTACACCTACCTAGCTCCCTACACCTGTCATCTTAACCAATCTGAAAAGTAGAGGTGGTACCTCAGAGTTGTTTTAATTTGCATTTCTCTCCATTTGATTTTTTTTTTTTTTGCTTAAATTTTTTTCTTTCCTCTAGGTCTTCCCTTATGCATTGAGAAAGCAAACAGTATCATATCCAAGAACCAACTTAAATCCATTCAGCAAACATTTATCAACAATTACTAACTATAAATTCTCTGAGTTAGATACCAAATATATAAAGTGTCCCCATTCTCCAAGAATAAAACAAAAATAATACCCTCACCCCAATCAGACTTTTCCTCTATGACTTTGTATTCTCCTCTGGCCATACATACTGAAAAGCAGATCTTGATTAATTTGGAGGTAAGAAGAGAGATTCCAGTCCATGATGAATCTCAATGGATTATTTCATAATAAATAATAGGGAACTTGGCTCATGAATTTAGTTACATCTCCTTTTGCTCCCATCCCCAACAAAGATTCTCTCTTAAAACAGAAGCTGGAGGAAATTCCAACTAGAAAATAAAGACTTCCTACCCAACCATACCTTCCCTCCCCTTCAAAAAACAACTACCATCTAAAACTAACCTATAAATCATGCCCTACCATGAGGAATGAAAGCATAATTGCTCTACAATCCTGGAAACTTCACAGGGACATTGATCAAACAACCCTAGAGAGAAGTCATCTATCTTACAAAATGGATCTTCCTATTCTTCCCTGATAGCTGGGCTATATTCATCTTTCAGCAAATGAATGAAATCAGATGGTAGGAGGTGATGGCCCATTGAAAGCTGCTTCAATTTCAGATATTTCTACTCTTTGTCTTTCAATGTGGCAGAAATAGAAACCAAGAACCATGCCTATTTTCATTTTCTGGAGATAATCCCTCATAGAGCTTTCACAGCTCTTAAAACTACACAAACACCTACAAACCGATAAGACTCCAAAGCCCAGCCTTCTTTTACTTTCTTGACTGTTTCGCTCTAGGAGTTAAAATCTTGGATAATTACACTTTACTCTTTCAATGAAACTATGTTTTCTCTTGATATGCAATGACCATTAATGTAACCTTTTTTTTCTCCTTTGATTTCTTTTAGATCATGCAAATCATGAATTTTGCCAATTTAACTCCCTGCCCTTCATCCAATAAAGCCTATCTTGGACTATGATTAAGAGGAATTAGTTCTTTCTGAAGCAAGAACAACAATTAAATCTACTAATCATCAATAAGCCCCAAATATGCATGGATAGGGAAGTGTTAACTTGTTTTCTATTGGGATAGGAGCTTACAAACAAATGAAAGGAAAAATACATTTAAAATACATAATGAAGTAATATATACACCACCTCACATCTATCATATTGGTTAAAATGACAGGAAAAGATTTTAATAAATGGTAAAACTGGAACACTAATGCATTAGGGGGAGCTGTGAAATGATTCAACCACTCTGGAAAGCAATTTGAAATATGACCAAAGAGTTTTAAAATTGTGCATCCCCTTTGAGCTAGCCAGCAGTGCCACTACTGGCTCTATATCCCAATGTGATCATAAGAGAGGGGGAAAAACCCATAAGTGAAAAATGTTTGTAGCAGCTCTTTTTGTGGTGGTAAGGAATTGGAAATTGAGTGGATGCCCATCAATTGGGGAATGTCTGAATAAGTTTTAATATATGAATGTAATAGAATATTGTTATTTTATAACATATAAATGATGAAAAATCCTGGAAAGACTTATACAAACTGATGCTTGTAAAACCAAGAAAATGTTGTATACAGTAATAGCAAGATTATGTGGTGAATAACTATGATAGCCTTAACTCTTCTCAGCAGTAAAGTGGTCCAAGACAAGTCCAACAAACTTTGGATGGGAAATACCATCCACATCTAGAGAAAAAAAACTGTAGAGACTGAACGTAGATCAAAACATACTATATTCACCATTTTTTGTTTGGAATTAGTTTTATCTTTCCTGTCTTTTACCTTTTGTTCTGATTTTTCTTTGCCAATGTGACTCATAAGGAAATATGTAAAATGAATGTATCCTAGCTAGCTTGGGGAGGGTGATGATAAGAGAAGGAGGGAAAAAGAAAAACCAATTTGGAACTCAAACTCTTGCAAAAATGAATATTGAAAACCATCTCAATGTAATTGGAAAATATACAAATAAATATATTATGAAAAATATGTCTGCACATACATACATACTAAAAGTCTGTTGCCTTCTATTTGTGTTAATAACCAATATAATGGCAGAGAAAAGTAGAGTTTTGTATCAAAGTCTTCAGGAAAACTCCCTGTTAACTTTGACTTGCATCAACTTCAACCCAGTAAGTCACAAACTTCACCATCTTTATGTGGAGCTCATGAGTTTTACATATATTTTTTTACTGGACTAGGTGAATACAGTTGATTTTTACCTAAATAACGACAAAAGTAAGCCTGGTAACAGAGAGATTATAAGAAATAAAAACTACAAATTGAAGGGAAGGTACTCACCTGTGGGAGAAGGAACTTTTTCATCTGGGAGTACCATAGATCAATAAATTCCAAAGTCAATCTTTTTGTAGTTACAATTCTGAGACATTATTTTTCAAGGCTAAAAACTGAATGATGAGAACTGGTCCCCCCAAAAAATAATAAAATGAAAAAATCTTAAGTTGCAAATGATAAGGCTTCAATCAGTTGAAGACCCTTAACTGATGCCCATAAGATGGCAAGACACTCTCCTTTAATGTGTCAATGGTGTGGCCAGTAACAATAGAATTAAGGTGAACTGAGGTAATTTTTCCAAGTAACATAACTGTTAACTAAAATTGCCTTCAGTTAGGCCAACAAACACCTGGGTCTGAAATAATATTTATTGAGAGCTGAACAGGGGTAGAGATTATATAGTAAAAAATCCTTTAGGTCAGCTGCAGCCGAAGAAAGTAAGTTGGCTTTCAGGTGTGGCTGATAACCTGTCTTTCTGACAATTAAAGGAATGCCAGTTGCTTTACAAGACACAAGTATCACTAATAATCACTCCCTAACAGGAATGATCTCTCCCCTTAACCTTTCCCTTGGAGATCAAATTACTCCTATCTTTGGTGAAAAAAAGGCAAGACCAGAGAACCATCTCCTGGGGATGGACCCTTCCCAAGCTGGTTCTTCTCTTTACAAGGAAATAGCAGTAAGGGTCCCACTTTAAAGGGGTGATAAAGTGATCAGATTCCTCACTCATGCTGTTAGTTTAGACTGGGAGAGATGTCCTTTTGAGCTAAGCTGAGAAATGGAGTTTTCAAAACATAGACTAGGATGCAGTATAGAGTAAAAGTGATTATTCAATGATATAACATGTTTATTTTCCTCAAGAGATGGAGCACTGGGCCTAGAATCAGGAAGACCTGAGTTCAAATTCAACTTTAGACATTTACTGGCTGTGTGATCTTGGGCAAGTCACAACCTCTTTGGCTCAGTTTCCTGAATGGTAAAATGAAGGCAATAATAGCAACTCTTTCCAAAGGGTTATGATAAGGATCAAATGGGATAATAGAAATTGCTTAGTACACTGCCTAGCACATAGTTGGTGTAAACCTCAGCAAAATATAAGCAACTTGTAGGTTTACATTCTTTTTTTTTTTTTTTTTTTTTCCATTCAGCTACCAAGTGCAAAGAAACTTTTTGTGCTAAGAAAACAATTATACTCTGCCCACTAGGAGATTTCATTCTGCTTGAGGAAGGGACAGGAGAAAGGATAGAGCAGAAATCAGAACTTCTAAAGTAATAACTGCAAACTGTATATTAAAAAAAGTACAAGAAGAAGAATTTGTCTTTCTCATTGCATCCTCCTTCTTCATTCCCCCCAACATAGCACAGTTACATAATAGTTGGTTCACAAGTACCTTTAAAATGTTTACTATGTAACAAGCACCATGCTAAATGCTGGAGATACAAGATAGGTGCTTTTGCCTTGTGTTTATTCTCCTTTTCAGCTTTGCTTCCTGAATTGGGGCTTTTAATATCTGCTCCTGCACATTGTTTGACATAGGGTCCCCTGTCTGGTCCAGATATATATTGCTTGGGGTCTGGTCCCAGGCCCCTTTCTTCTTATGATAGTTCCTGTTCACAAAGAACTGCCAGGAAGTCAGTTTTGTCTACCTCTTCAGATACCATAATCCATAATCCAATGTGGGGTGTGCTGGTTCATAATCCATGATTTTTAAAGAGGAGCTATTCATCCTCCTGCAAAATAATTTGTACCTATTATCAACTTCAGCTACTCTTTCTTAGAAACCTCTTGTGTCATAGTGTTAAGTCCTGCAGATTCAAGAAAAGTCAAAACAGAGATGAATGATAGTCCTGAAATATATGCAGTTTACTTTGCTTTTATGGGCCATAAGGAAAGCTAAGTGCTCTTCAAATCAGGAGAAGGCCCATCACCTAAACCACGGACACTCCCGATCCAGCTGCCCCGATGTCTTTCCTCTTTTACAGACTTGCTTTAACAATGCTTTGGTTACTGCTGCATACGCCCAGGTCCAGACTATTTTCTGGTGACTAGAGAGGATGCCACATTTTATATGGATCCCATTTACTTTTCCCACTGAATGAAATAGAATCTTTGTTTTCTTTAAAGATATTTTTATTAGGCCTCATTCCTAATATATAGAGAATTGACTCAAATTCATAAAAACTCAAGTCATTCTCCAAATTGATAGATGGCCAAAGGATATGAACAACAATTTTTAGATGAAGAAATTGAAACTATTTATAGTCATATAAAAAGGTACTCTAAATCACTATTGTTCAGAGAAATGCAAATTAAGATAACCCTGAGATATCACTGCACATATCTCAGATTGGCTAAGATAACAGGAAAAGATAATGATGAATGTAGGACGGGGATGTGGGAAAGCTGGGACACTGATACAGTGCTGGTGGAACTGTGAATGGATCCAGCCATTCTGGAGAGCAATTTGGAACTATTTCCAAAGGGGCTATCAAACTGTGCATACCTTTTGATCCAGCAATGTCTCTACTGGGCCTGTATCACAAAGAAATCATAAAGGAGGGAAAGGATCCCATATGTGCAAAAATGTTTGTGGCAGCCCTTTTTGTAGTGGCAAGAAACTGGAAACAACTCCATCAGTTGGAGAATGGCTGAATAAATTATGGTATATGAATGTTATGGAATATTATTATCCTATAAGAAATGATCAGCAGGATGACTTCAGAGAAGTCTGGAGAGACTTACATGAACTGATGCTAAGTGATACGAACAAAACCAGGAGATCACTGTACATGACAACAATATTGTATGATGATCAGTTCTGATGGACATGGCTCTTGTCAACAATGAGATGATTCAGGGCAGTTCCATTGATCTCATGATGAAGAAAGCCATCTACACCCAGAGAGAGGACTGTGAGGACTGAATATGATTCATAATTTAGCATTTTCACTCTTTGTGACTTGCTTGCATTTTATTTTCTTGCTAATTTTTTTCCTTTTTGATCTGATTTTTCTTATGTAGAAGATAAATGTATAAATATATATCCATATATTGGATTGAACATATGTTTTAACATGTTTAACATATTGGACTAGGGGAGAAAGTGAGGATAAGAAGGGGAAAATTGGAACACAAGGTTTTACAAGGGTTAATGTTGAAAAATTATCCATGTATATGTTTTGAAAACAAAAAGAAATTTATTTAAAAAGGTGCTTTTATTTCATGAAATATTTTCTAATTTTATACATATACATATATATATACATACATATAAATGTTTTAATATGTTTTTTTAAATTTAAGTTCCAAAAGATCAAGAATTTTAAGGGAATTAATATTTAAAATGCAAATGAAGGGAACCTAACTGTACCAGGTTTAAAACTATAATTTAACATGTATTACAATACCTGCCATCTAAGGGAGAGAGTGGGGGAAAGGAGGGGATAATTTGGAACAGAAGGGTAAATGTTGAAAAATCACTCATGCACATGTTTTGTAAATAAGAAGTTTTAATTAAAAAAAAAACTATATTATAAAGCAGCAGTCATTAAAACCATTTAGTACTAAGATAGAGTAATAGATCGGTGGAATAGGTTAGCTTTACAAGACATAATAGTCAATGACTATAGTAATCTAGTGTTAGATAAACCCCAAAACTCAAGTTTCTGGGATAAGAATTCACTATTGCTGGGAAAATTGGGAAAAAGTACGGCAGAAAATAGGCACTGACCAACACCTAATACCCTATATCAAGATAAGACAAAATGGGTTCATAATTTACACATAAAGCCAATTAGGAGAACAAGGGATACTCTATCTCTCAGATCTATGAAGAAGGAAGGAAGTTATGGTCAAAGAAGAACTAGAGAACATTATGAAATGTAAAATGGACAATTTTGATTATATTAAATTTAAAAGTTTTGTACAAACAAAACAGCCAAAATTAAAAGGGAAACAAAACTAGGAGGGGGCTGAATTTTACATCCAAGGGCTCTGGTAAAGATTTCATTTCTAAAATATATAACTGATTCAAATTTATAACAGTATAAGCCATTCTCCAAATGATAAATGGCCAAAGGATATAATCAATTTTCAGATGAAGAAATACTCTAAATCACTATTGATTAGGGAAATGCAAATTAAGATAACTCTGAGGTACCACTACACATCTCTCAGATTGGCTGACAGAAAAAGATTATGATAAACGTTGGAGGGAATGTGAGAAAACTAGGACACTAATACATTGTTGGGAGTTGTGAACTGATCCAACCATTCTGGAGAGCAATTTGTAACTATGCCCAAAGGGCTATCATAATGTGGATACCTTTTGATCCAGAAGTATGTCTACTTAGTCTGTATCCCAAAGAAATCATTAAAAAGGGAAGGAGGACCTACTTTGCAAAAATGTTTGCAGCAGCCCTTTTTGTAGTGGCAAGGAATTGGAAAGTGAATGGATGTCCATCAGTTGCAGAATGGCTGAAAAAAAATTATGGTATATGAATGTAATGGAATATCATTGTTCTATAAGAAATGATTAGCAAGCTAATTTCAGAAAGGCCTGAAGACACTTACATAAATTGATGCTGAGTGAAGTGAGTAGAACCAAAAGAACATGGCACATAGTAAAAAGATTATGTGATGGACATTTCATCTTTTCAACAATGAAGTGATTCAGGACAATTCCAATAGACTTATAATAAAATCATCTGCATCCAGAGAGAGGACTATGGGGATTGAGTGAAGATCACAATCTGGTATTTTCACCTATTTTTGTTGTTTGCTTGCTTCCCCCCCCTTTTTTTTTTTTTGATCTGATTTTTCTTGTGTAGCATGATAAATATGGAAATGTTTGGAAGAATTGCACATGTTTAATCTATATTAGATTACTAGCTGTCTAGGGGAGGTGGATGGGGGATAGAAGGGAGAAAAATTTGGAGCTCAATGTTTTATAAGGGTGAAAGAAAAAGCAAAGGTGGAAATACCATGCTTTCAACCACATCCAGTCTCTATAATTCTCACTGGATGCAAATGGCATTTTCCATCCAAACTCTATTGGAATTGTCCCATATCAATGCATTGAGAAGAACTAATTCTATCATAGTTGATCATTGCATAATCTTACAGTTATTTTGTACAAATATTCTCCAGGTTCTTCTCACTTCATTCAGTGTCAGTTCCTATAAGTCTTTCCAGGCTTTTCTGAAATTCAGCCTGCTCATCATTTCTCATGGGATAATAGTAATCCATTACATTCATATACCATAATTTAATCATCCACCAATTAGGTCATTTTTTTCTTCCAGATCCAGATCCTTTTCCCCTCTTTTATCTTATATTGACTTTTAACAAAGGCCTAGATGTACAGGTCTTAAAACACTCCCCATTATCCTAAGGTGATAATTTGAGCATTCTAATTGTCCAGCTTTGCTTTTTTAACAATATTGTGGAGGGGAATGAGGGGGCAGGGGAGAGTGTAAACTTGGACATGGTGAATGGTCCATGCCAAAATACTGAGGTCTTTTCTGTACCTTTTCTTCTGTTGCTTTTAAATTTCTAACATCTACTTTCTTCATATTCTCTCTCTATATCTCTTTCCCAGTACATCATGATTTGAGTCCTTGCCCCAGGTAGTTAAAAGATGGATACCATTCTTTCATTGTATTAGTTGGTAAATGGATGCTCCTGGAGAATTCTCTTTCAAAAGCAGGTCAAACCTTGGAGTGAAGGTGGGAGGTTGTTTGCTGAAGTCCCAGACTAACCCTGAAATGAACACTGTTCCTACAGAACAGAAAGCAAATAACCAAAACACCAAACATATCGAAACCAGTCCCACTATTCAGCTTGGTCCTGGACACAATCAAACACCTCCCTCCAAGGACTGTTGTGGAAATCACATGAGATCATAATTGTTAAGTTCCACAGAGTGAGTACTTAGCTATTATTGCTGACAAAGAAGATGAAGGATTTTATTGTGGTAACTCTTATATGGTGGTAAGGAAACCTATTTTAAAATTATCTGAAAATTCATCTATTAGCACAAACAATATGTATCTAGACAAGGCTAGGATCTTGTAACTCTGTCATATCATCTTCCAAGACATCAAGCAGATCTCCCAGGAGTAGTTCTGTGTATTCCTCAGAAACAGCCTGATGTCCTTGGAAATTATCCCAATGTCCTTGCTGGGCACCCAGATGTCCCTGGGAAGCAGTCAGATGTCCTTGCTGGGCACCCAGACGTCCCTGGGAAGCAGTCAGATGTCCTTGCTGGGCACCCAGACGTCCCGGGGAAGCAGTCAGATGTCCTTGCTGGGCACCCAGATGTCCCTGGGAAGCAGTCAGATGTCCTTGCTGGGCACCCAGACGTCCTGGGAAGCAGTCAGATGTCCTTGCTGGGCACCCAGACGTCCCTGGGAAGCAGTCAGATATCCTTGCTGGGCACCCAGACATCCCGGGGAAGCAGTCAGATGTCCTTGCTGGGCACCCAGATGTCCCTGGGAAGCAGTCAGATGTCCTTGCTGGGCAGCCAGATGTCCCTGGGAAGAAGCACCCAGGTGTCCTTGCTGGGCACCCAGATGTCCCTGGGAAGCAGTCAGATGTCCTTGCTGGGCAGTCAGATGTCCCTGGGAATAAGCACCCAGGTGTCCTTGATGGACACCCAGATGTCCCTGGGAAGCCACCAGGTGTCCTTGCTGGGCACCCAGAAGTCCCTGGGAAGCCGCCAGGTATCTTTGCTGGGCAACCAGACGTCCCTGGGAAGCCGCCAGGTATCCTTGCTGGGTACCCAGCTGTCCCTGGGAAGCCACCAGGTATCTTTGCTGGGCACCCAGATGTCCCTGGGAAGCCACCAGGTGTCCTTGCTGGGCACCCACCTGTCCCTGGGAAGCCGCCAGGTGTCCTTGCTGGGCACCCAGATATCCCTGGGAAGCCACCAGGTGTCCTTGCTGGGCACCCAGCTGTCCCTGGGAAGCTGCCAGGTGTCCTTGCTGGGCACCCAGACGTCCCTGGGAAGCCGCCACGTTTCCTTGCTGGGCACCCAGACGTCCCTGGGAAGCCACCACGTTTCCTTGCTGGGCACCCAGACGTCCCTGGGAAGCAGCCAGGTTTCCTTGCTGGGCACCCAGACGTCCCTGGGAAGCCGCCACGTTTCCTTGCTGGGCACCCAGATGTCCCTGGGAAGCCGCCACGTTTCCTTGCTGGGTGCCCAGACGTCCCTGGGAAGCAGCCACGTTTCCTTGCTGGGCACCAAGACGTCCCTGGGAAGCAGCCACGTTTCCTTGCTGGACAGTCAGATTTCCCGGATGGGCACCCAAATATTCCTGGAAAGCATCCAGAGGTTCTTGCTTGACAGTCAGAAATCCATCTAGTTGCTCTTCACCGTTCAGCAGTGGCTGTATCTGTCTTTGACTTATTTGTGGTGACTGGTACAGAGAAGAGGCCAGTTGCTGTCTCTGGGAAGTAGAGGTTTGGGGGAGGTAGGGCTGTAGGGCTGGTGACTCTTGAAGGTAAGGCTGATGCAGCTGAGATGAGGGCTCCTGTGCACCCTGAAAAGGCAGTGGGTGATGGGTTGAAAGCAACTGCCTATTTGCCCAGCCTTGCTCCTGTGCATGCAGCGGTGGTAAGTTTTGTGTTCCATAGTTCTCTGGCAAGGCCCTAGAAGTTGCACGGCAAGTGGAGCTTTTTTGGGACATTGACCCAGGACGGACATCACACTGACGTGTGGTTGACATGGAAGACCCCTTGAGGTGTTGTCTGGCTCTTCTATTTTGAAACCAAACCTAAGTGGGGAGAAGAAATGGAATGATTTTTATTAAATTACTCAGGTTTTTTTTGTGTGTGTGTCATTTTTTCTTTTGTGTTTCTTTAAACTGGTATTGCTCATTTGGAACTATGCCCAAAGAGCTATCAAACTGTGTATACCCTTTGATCCAGCAGTGTTTCTACTGGGCTTGTGTCCCAAAGATCTTAAAGGAAGGAAAGGAACCCATATGTGCAAAAATGTTTGGGGCAGCCCTTTTCGTAGGGGCAAGAAACTGGAAACTGAGTGGACGCCCATCAGCTAGCTAATGGCTGAATAAGTTATGGTAAATGAAAGTTATGGAATATTATTGTTCTATAAGAAAAGAAATGACCAGCAGGATGATTTCAAAGAGGCCTGGAGAGACTGACATGAACTAATGCTAAGTGAAATGAGCAGAACCAGGAGATCATTATACATGACAACAATATTATATGATGATCAATTCTGATGGATGTGGCTCTTTCCAACAAGATGATTCAAACCAGTTCCAATTGATCAGTAATGCAGAGAGCCATCTACACCCAGAGAGAGAACTATGGGAACTGAATGTGGACCACAACATAGGATTTCCTCTCTTTCTGTTGTTTGCTTACATTTTTGTTTTCTTTCTCAGGTGTTTTGTTTTGTTTTGTTTTTTCCTTCTTGATTGGATTTTTCTTGTGTGCAAGATAATTGTATGGATACATATATTGGATTTAATATGTATTTTAACATATTTAACATGTACTGGACTACCTGCTATCTAGGAGAGGAGAGAGGGGAAGGAAGGTTTTACAAGAGTCAATGTTGAAAAATTACCCAAACATATGTTTTGTAAATAAAAAACTATAATAAAATAAATTAAAATAAATAAACTGGTATTGCTCTTGAAAGGAAAAGTTGATAAGACATACTATATGCCAGGCTTGGTATCGAGGTTCTATGGCTCTCCCTTAGGAGCATTTGCCCAGTCTGATCTCTGGACTAGCTGAAGATACATAGCTGGGAAAGCAAAAAGAAAGCTGTTTTGGATCTGCAGTGTAAGAATTGGACTGGGAAAGGAGAGCTTCTCAATCTACTTAGTTATGGCTTTCCAAAAAAAAAAAAAAAAAAAAAAAAAAGATGCTATCTTTACTTAACAATGCAGGACACTGGAGAAATGGCAGTATTGATAGGAGACCAGGAATCTGGAATAATATTTACCAAAGTGCCAACATTAATGGGAGTCAGATCCTCTTTAGATCTTACTTTCCTCAAATGCTGCCCTTTGTGGTAATTAAGATAGTGTATAAGTACTAGCTAAAATGTGCAAACACATATGATTTGCTGTTTCTTAAACTCAGGGGAAAAAATGTCTTTGGTTGTTCCTTCTTCCTGTCCAAGATATGGTAGTACTCCCAGTGTCTTTATGTATCTCCTCTCCCCTGGGAGGTCCTAGTGGGCTCTACCTTCCCTCTGGAAGCACCTCCATTCTTCAACTTTTAGCTCCCTAAAAATGTATCCTATTCTTTACTTCTATCCACACTTTTTCAGATAATTTTTTAAAAGTAGAAGCAACCCTTCACATTATAATGAAGGATCTGTGTAGAACCTTGCTTCAAATCCTAGTTCTGACATGTTCTAGCTCTCTCACCTGGGTAAGTTATTTTACTTGTCTAAGCCCCAGTTCTCTTCCCAGTTCCTTGTAAGATGAGCAAGTCACACCAGATGATCTTTGTCTTCCCACCCTAAAGCTGGAATCCTTTGAAGATTAGCCTATGGAGCAAAGGATTTCCAGAAACTGGTGGCAGAAGAATTGAATGAAGCTGTATTGACCATAAGAAACATTATAAAGAAGTTGGAATATGGAAATATGTTTGGAAGAATTAGACATGTTTAACTTCTATTGGATTCCTTACTGTTTTGGGAAGGGGAGAATGGAAGAAACAGGAAGAGAGATTTGGAACACAAAATTTTGGAAAGATGAATGTTGAAAACTATCTTTGCATATATTTGGGAAAATAAATACTATTAAAAGAAAAAAAATATTTCAGGGAAATAGAGAAACAACAAAAAGCATCAGAACTCAGACTGAGGCTGGGACAAATACTGCAGTGTTGAAGACTCAGGAGAAAATATACCTCTCTACTCTTGGGCAAGAGTTATGAATTACAGGAAGCTTATGCTACAACAAGTGTCAATGATTTTAGTTTAATTGTTCCTTGCTATCAAGGAAGACTCCATTTGTAGGGGGTAGGAGGCAGTATTGGGAAATAAAGAAAAGCAATAATTCCCTTGAAATTCTTGACCTTTTGTTCTTCCAGATGAATTTTGTTGTTATTTTTTCTAAGTCAGTAAAATAGCTTCTTAGGAGTTTGTTTGGTATAACACTAAATAAATAGATTAGTTTAGGTAGTATTGTCCTCTTTATTATATTTGCTCAACCTATCCAAGAGCACTTGATGTTTTTCTAATTGCTTAGATCTGACTTTATTTGTGTGGAAAGTATTTTGTAGTTTTGCTTATATAGTTCTTGACTTTCCCTTGGCAGATAGATTCACAAATAGTTTATATTATCAACAGTTACTTTAAATGGAATTTCTCTTTGTATCTCTTGCTATTGGATTGTGTTGGTAATGTATAAAAATGCTGAGAATTTATGTGGATTTATTTTGTATCTTGCAACTTTGCTAAAGTTGTGGATTATTTCTAATAGATTTTTAGTTTTCTCTAAGTATACCATCCTATCATCTGCAAAGAGTGGTAATTTGGTTTCCTCATTACCTACTATAATTCCTTAAAGAAAAGAAATAAAAAGGAAATTAAGGGTTGCCTCCATTTCACAATGACAAATTGCAAAAAGACCTATTGAAGGTCCCAAATGGATATTAACCTATTGACTTAGTGTGTGGAAAGGAGTGGCAATGTAGGATGTCTTCTTGCTATCTATAGCATAGCTTTAAACTACACATAGAAGTACCATGTTACATGGAAGCATCAGCTCTACTCACCTGTATTCTTGACTCCTCTGTTTTAACCTTCTGGGCAAGTTCTTCTCTTTCAGTTATGCCAGGATAGGGCCTTTTTTCAAAAAACTCAATAAGAATATCGAGTTGCTCTTTCGTGAATACTGTTCTTTTTCTTCTTGTTGAGCTAGTAGGTTTTGCTATGGGAAAAAGGGGAGAAAGGATTTAGAGAGTAAGAGGAGCATTTCCTGCCATTACTAGATAGTATTTGGTATAAAAGACTTGGAGACTTTGTTAGATCAGCTTTTCTGGAGCAGTGTATAAAACTGGGCTTTTTCTAATCCTCTGTCACTTGGCTTCCCTAACATGATTTCTCCCAACCTTTCTTCCTCCTCTTCTCCCTTCATGTTGAGCATTCCAGAAAGTCTATTTTCAGATCACTACAGCCTCTTTTGTCTCTGTTCCTGCTTTTCTATTCCCTTTCCTTCTAGGCCAATTCAGTTTTTCATTACTTCTGGCTTTCCTATTGCAGTATATACTCCTTAATAGAAAACCTGGCTCTACAACTACACAACACACCCAGGTTGACACTGGCAAAGTAGAATTTAAAGAGATCATCCTTTTCTCCCCACCCTTTTTTGGGGTCAAATTCTTTAATCTGCTGTTCAAGACTCTAAATAATTTGGAGCCAAATACCTATCCAGCTTTCTCTTACTTTCTTCATTCAGATTGAGCAGCCAATCTGATTCTTCCCTCTTTCTACCCTTGCCCTTACTCCTCCCCCTCTTTTCCCTTTGACTTTGCTCAGGCATTCTGTGTCTGGAATTCCCTCCCTCACCTTTTGGCAGTTATCATTTTCCCCTCCTTTCTACCTTCTCCAGGATGACTATTGGTAATGACCTTCTCTTCCCCAATTCTCATTTCCCCTCTCCTTCAGTTTTGTCTTATTTATGCCATATTGTATCACTTATTAGTTCTAGCATAGGTCCTCTCATTTCTAAAATTTCTAAAAATGGGATTGGCTGGGATATACCTTAAGGTCGGTTCCTGTTCCAGATCAATGGTCCCATTTCAGATTGAGGTTCTTTCTACATGTTATACCTCCTGTCTCCTTGCCCTCACACAAGCTTTCCTCTTCTGTTTCCATCCATTTCCTAGACCCTCTGGCTACTTTCCAAGGACAGCTCTGAGACCACATCTCTTCCCCAAAGCCTTTCTTGCTATACTGTTGCATTCTTACACCCCTTAATATTGTCTACAGCTTGACATACTTTATATTGACTTCTATGTGCTTGGAGTGTGGACTCATAGGAAGAACAACTTGGTTCTGGAATCAAAGGCGATCAGATGCAGATGAGTCTATCTTACTTCCTACTTGGGGGGGGGGGAGGGAAGGAGGGTTTCTCCTTTCCAAGGATCAGTTTCTTTCTTGATTAAACAAGGTGTTCACTCAAGTGATTCTTAGATCTTTTCTATCTAAATATATGTCTGACTTTTACATTGCCTCTCCAGAGAAGGGAGGGACACTTTGTCTGAGTTTAAAGGTTACCTCAAAGTACCTTGTACAGAAAAGGGCCATGATACTTATACAACTGAATAGCTCTTAGATATATAGTTTAAAGAACATGAGATGTATTTATCTGTGTCACTCCAGGAACTTAGCCTCAGGGTAGAGGTGAAAGAAAAGAGATTGCAGCATTGAGAAGCCTGGTGCAAATGCCTGGAGGTATCAAGATGGAGGTTCTGTTCCTCTACTTGCCTCCTATTCTTAATCTCTCAACTGGGGTAAATCACAAGTTCAGCTATAAAACAACAATCAGGGGGCAGCTAGGTGGCGAAGTGGATAGAGCACCAGCCCTGAATTCAGGAGGACCTGAGTTCAAATTTGGTCTCAGACACTTAACACTTCCTAGCTGTGTGTCCCTGGGCAACTCACTTAACCCCAGCCTCAGAAAAAAAACAAAAAACAAAAAAAAACCCCAAAATTCTCCCAGGAGACTTTCTCTAGAATTGTGAGATTCACAAACTTGCTCAGTATTGGACAACCAGGATACATCAAAGGCAGAACTGGAACTCAGGTCTCAGGATTCCAAGAGCAGATCTTTTCTTAGTGATGCCTGGCTTGCCTCAAACTTGAACTAACTTCTATATCCCACATTTATTAAATCCCCACTTCATCATGTTAGGTTAATGTGGAATACAGATAAATACACTTTGGTGTCTTTAAATTATTTAAGGATTACTTTGAAATTTCTCTTTAACAACCCACTCCATTATTAAAAGTACAAACACACATACAGTCATATACCTGTGACTACATTGATGTAGGTATTGATATAATTAACTTAAGATTTACAAAACACTTTGTTAAGTGTAAGAGATAGCGTAGGATTTCAGGTCTTCCTGACTCCCAAATCCAAGGAGTCACCTAGTTGGTTTTTGAGATTGTACTAACGCGGGTCACAACATTTAATTATTCAGTTATTTCTAGATCTGAAACCAGCTCTGTATCCACTAAGCCATTCTGCCTTTTTTCCCCCTCAAAAACCGTCTCATAAGACTGCCCTAAAATATTCCACTGAACTGAAGTAACAGGATATAACCCTTTCAAGACACCAAGAAAAGAAAACTATCCAGGTTTAGTTTCTTGTCAATAAAGAATGCTTTCACAATCTTTTTAAAAACATATTTCAAGCATCACTTATGCTCATTCAACAATTCGGTTTATTATCAACTGCAAGACAATGAGCTCAGTCTTAAGTATAGAAAGGCCCTCCTCCAAAAATCTCCCCATCTGTTTCTTTTCTAAACTTAATCTCAACATAAAGTTTCACAATTAACTTTACAGGGTTTCAATACTTCTAGTAAGAGACTTAGCTCATCCATATAACTTCAATGACTTTTTTCCCCCCTAAGACCTAAGACATGGCACTGTGTATTGGAGCAGAAACTGAGGGGAAATTTGAACTAATAAGATCTTTTAAAACTAACCCAGAATCTATCCTCTTAACTGAAGGAATAAAGTTTAAATTCTTTCAAACCATAGAAATACCACATAGAAACTTTCCCACCATCCCCAGAGAAAAGGAACTGAACAGCCAAGTTTTGAGAGCAAAGAGCAATGTCACTTACTAGAAGAATCTTGCTTCTCCTCATTTGGTGGTGATGGTGAATTATCCGTCATCTTGCTTGGAAGGTGAAAAAATTAGAAGATCCAAATGGTAGAAAGTAATGGCACTGAGGCTTCGAATATTTATACTGTCTCTTCAAGTCCTAACCCATGGAAGCCAAAAGCCTTACCTCTTATTTTCTCAAATGCTCTGTGAAGGCATTTATATAGGAATGAGTAGAAAGCATTGCTAGGTGGGCTAAAACCAAGGCTGGTGGGGAAAGGGCGGGGTCTCTTATCTATGTACTCAGAAAAATTAGGTGTTAACTTGGATTTCAGTTGTAAACCCACCCTCCCCACCCCCACCCAACAACAGTTTGCTAGAAGAAAATTCCACATTGGCCAAAAAAACATAAATAAACTTGATAACAAGCTAATACTTATCAAGATGCCCATGTTAAGAACACCCCTTTTTACTCCTCTCTTTTACTATTAAATTTGATTCATTGTTGCTGTACCCCCTTATTTTCAAGGCCATAGCTTACTTTGTAGCCATTTTTTTTATGTATCAAGGTTTGGCAACATTAAACCGTGTCTTTTCTTAAAGGAGATCCAGACGTATGTGTATAGTTTCCCTCTTCCAACAGAATAAAGAAAGTTTTTTGCTTAACACCACTGTTTGCTGTTTTTATTTTATTTTTCACAATTCACAGTGGTTATGATAACCTGCGTGAGTTTTTTTTTTTATATTTTCAGGGTTAATAACGATTGTATAACCTCTGTAATTCTTTGGTCCTTTATCTTCAGAGTTTACAAATTATAAAGTACACAGAACTTGTTAACTTGTCTTATGAGTTAGAATCTCTTCACCTGGGGGTTGCCAAGATCAATGAATTTACAAGTCCGGTCCTATGCCCTGCAATTTGAAGAAAAGACTTTACAAGGTTGGCAGCTAAATGAAAAAGGCTGATGTGAGAAAAAGACAAGGCTTCCTTCAGTTTCGATATTCCTAGACCCTAAGCTGATGCCCCCAAGATACCAAGGCTCTTGACCTCCTGAAATTTCTCTTTGCATTTTCCCCTGACTTCCAAGGGAATATAAGCAACTTTGGCTTTTGTTCCCATTTCAATAAAACACACAATTTTTAAGTGACAATTTAATAAATATTTACAAGGTGTAGGATATTTTCTCCCATAAAACAATTAAATTTCCTATATCTTCATCCAGAGAGAACCATGGAGAGGAAATGTTTGTTCTGCCCTCTTTTTTTTTCTTCTGTTTTTTTTCTCATGATTTCCCCCCTTCGCTCTTATTTTTCTCTTCCAACATGATTCATAAGGAAATATTTTTAAATGTGCATGTATAACCAAAACAAAGTGTTTTTACATGCAAGTGGAGGAAACAAATTTTTTTTAAGTAAACTTTGGCTTTATTCTTGGATCTCTAAAACCTAGTAAGCACACAAACATTCAAGTAAGACATTTTTTTTAAAGTTCCTAGAGTGTGCCAGGTCCTGGCCTAACGGCTGGGTACTTTTACCTTGAAGGAATTATCCCTGGAGGGGATGTTGGAGGAGGATAGGGGTGGGACGTGTGACTTCACTGGAATCTGGAACTTTTGGGCGGGGAAGCTCCCTCTATCAATACAAGTTTGCCCTTCCCTTCTTCTCTCATTTACCCCAACTTGGTCATAGTATTTTCAAAGGCTTGAAGCTTGAGCAGAATTGCATAAATCGTCTGTGATAGAGACAGCTTTTCCATTTGAGGACTGGGTGAGTGCAGCTTGTTGACAGCTCCCACAGAGGCCATTAAAAAATATATATATATTATAGCTTTTTATTTACAAGATAATATGCATGGGTAATTTTTCAGCATTGACTTTTGCAAAACCTGTTCCAACTTATCCCTTTCTTTCCCCACCCCCTCCCCAGATGGCAGATAGTTCAATACATGTTAAATATGTTAAAGTATATGTTAAATACAATATAAGTATACATATTTACACAGTTATCTTGCTGCACAAGAAAAATCGGATTTAGAAATAAGGTAAAAATAATCTGAGAAGGAAAACAAAAATGCAAGCAGACCATCACAGAAGGAGTTAGGGTTACGTTGTGGTCCACACTCATTTCCCATCGTTCTTTCATTCGATGTAGTTGGTTTTCTTCGTTACTGAACAATTGGAACTGATTTGAATCAACAGATGCCATTTTCTAAAAAGTACTGTCAGTCCAAAGTTCTGTCATTGAGCTCAAAATGTGTCAAGCTCAGCCTCCATCCTCCATCATTCATTTCGTGTTGGTCACACAGCTATTAGAGTCTGAGGCACTATTGGAACTATTCTTGCTCCTTCCCCTTCCTCCTCCTCCCACTTATATGCCAAGATTCAGTGTGCAATTGCCCTGCATGTACAACCGGCATGTTTCAGAGGCAAGATTTTAATTGCCCAAGTTTTCCTGAAGTTCTAAATTCAATTAGAACTTTTGCTTTTTTCTTATCTAAGGAAGTGAGGGACAAACACGTGTAGTTTGTATAAAATGATGAACATTCAATTCCTCAGAAACCATGAGCAGACAATGAGAAATCCTGAAAAGCTAAGTTTCCACAGAATGCTGCAAGTTTCCAGGTAATATAATATAATAATATTACTTAATATAATAAGTATCTCTGGCAATGAGCTTTCTGACAGAGAATTCTGATGGGGCGGGGGAGGGGGGCTGGGGGAGAGGAAGGGTGTTTAGAGGAAACACAGACTTAAACCTGCCGGGATCAATGACCCGGAGAAGGCTTTTCTTTACCGCTTGCTAATGAGATTCCTCCAAAGTATCTTCTCCTCCCAGAGAGGAGCCACAAGACAAAGCTCGAAAAGAGGGCGTTCCGACATTGTCCCGGGTACTGTTCCTCTAGCCAAATGCAAGTAGGAGGGGGACTAACTTAGAAAAGCTTTTTCTGCCTTGGGGAACTATGCGCTCCTTGGAGGGGGGAGCACGGTGCCTGTTTCTCATGAGAATCGAAAGCTGTATCTTTCAATCTCTCTCAATAAAACATTACACACTTGAAATTGAGTTAGGGGTCTTGTTTCTAACAGTAGGAGCTACCTGACTTCTTAGTCGGTTACAGAATCTTTGAAAAATTGAGTTTTAGGGGTCTTGTTTCTAACAGTAGGAGCTACCTGACTTCTTAGTCGGTTACAGAATCTTTGAAAAACAAATTTGAGGCAGATTGGGCCCCTGGGGTGAGGGCTTGGAGGTCCAGCCACCAGGCCTTGCATCTACCCCCAACAAGGTCATGGTTAGGTATGACTTCGAGGAACAACAATAGCGCCTTACCCTGGAGGCGAAGTTACGAGAGCAGCAAACTGGCCTCTACCATCTATCTGAAAGAAGTCCCGGAGCTGGAGATCAATCTAGATGAGCTCCTGGGCTCTTGGAGGACAGCACTTGGGCTACCCTCATCAAGGAGCTGTTGGTTGACTTTTATAAACCCCTTGAGATCTCCCTTCATCTCTGACCCACTAGACAAGATCCAAAAGCTGAGCTTATTTCAAAAGAAGTGAGTCCCGCTTCTCTTGACTTCACCTCCTTAATTGAGGTTACCCAGCAGGACAATACCTGTGCATCCTAAGGCTCCCAGATCTCATAGTTACAGCAGGACTTGAGGTCTGCTTGGTGCCCCCCAGGGTCCTTCAAACCTTTTCTCGGAACTTTTCTCCCCACTCCCACCTGAGTTTCCCTTTGGGTTTTTACTCATTGTAATTAAGCTGAGGGATTTTTTGTGTCTCCAACCTGACATTCTCAGCTATCCCCAGCCTTCCCAACACACCAAGTCAACAATTAGTCCTTGGGCCCCAAAAATCAAATTCCCAGAGCTCAATGTGGGTGTAAAGACTGTGTCCATGGAGTTGCAGGAACCAAATGGGCTGTGAACTGGTATTCCAGCCTCCTCTTCAAGCAAGGACATTGCTGTAGTTTAGGAGGGGAAAGGATTGCAAGTTAGCACCTCACCCCTATTTCCCAATTTTAGAGGGCTGAGGAGGAGGAGAGAAGGGAATTCATGGACCAGGGCCACAGGCCTAAGGGATTCTGCTGGAAGAGTCTGAGGAAAATGGGATATTTGCCCACGGATCCTGAACCTGGAGTTGGGAGGGCGATTTGAGTGACTCTGGAAACCCCCTCTTTGTTGCTGAGCTGCCAAAGTCCAAGTGTCTGGAGAGGAGAGTATTGAGGTTGAAGAGCCCAGTTAAGGATGGAAGGGATTCCCCTCCTTGTCAATGAGTTCCCACTTCTTTTAGGTTCAAAAAAAAAAGAGAAGTAATCTGAAGCACTGGATAGTAGGGACAGTACTGGCTGTGCAGAGGCCTTATGTTTGCCAGTTTGTTTCCACTGGCTGCAAGGTTGATGTTTGATCTTCATTCTGGAAGAAGCCATGACATCAGGGAGGTGATAACATGATGCTGAAGGCCACAGATAGTGGGGAAGCATGGGCGAAGCATAAAACCCTTTAGTCCAGTAAGGAACCCTGCTGATGTGTCTGGTTTGGCTCCCTATCCCCCAAAAGGTGTCTCAGCCTTCCTGAAAAGTCAGGAGACATGACAACCTATGTTGGACTTGAAGCAAAGTTATGCTAACATGACAAGGAAACATCTGCACACAATAGCAAATTGTATAGTCCCACATGTGCAGTGCTCTTTAATCATGTAAGTGTATTACATAAGCACAGGGTATATAAGGCTGAGGATTTCTTTGAATAAATGGACTCCTGCTTGACTATCCCTCTGAGTCCCACCTCTTTACTCCTCATCCAAAATCAGGGCTTGGGTTGGCACCAAAGTCCTCCTGTGAACACATCTGGACAACATGACATGCAAGTGAATTGGACTTGAGTGAAGGCAGGTTGTACAAGGCATCAGCTTCACTTTCTCCTCCAGAACCATCTGCAGCCAGTGGTCAGATAGAGATCAGAAGGACTGGCAGCAAGTAAGTGTTGTATCCCCTAGTGCTTGCTTAGGAAACACTTTGTCATCATCTTCTGGTCTGTAGGGAAGAGAAGCATCTGTCAATAATCTGGAGCCTCTGCCTTCCTCATGGGCACTGGGGTGGATGATCTGAGCAGGATTTTGAGGCTTATCTAGAACTGATCAGGGTCTTTTCATTCCTTCATCTTCTCCTTCCCCAAGGGCTCCCCTCCCATTTCTGGGATGTTCCACCAGAATCTGCCTTATTCTCGCCTTGAAGCAGCTAATACTGGAACCACTTTTCTAATCTGAGCCTGTTTGCATTCAGTTTCATGATTAATTTCTCTTTCTTTTTGATAAGAGAAGCTCCTACAGAGAATCTTACCATTCTTCTTTATCAGCATGTCTCTTTCCTGGTTCTTGATTTAAGCCAAGCAGGGACTGCTAGAACCCTTGATATCCTTGGAGAAACCTGGCTTGTGGAAGTAACAGATGATGATATACCCACAGGCCTATGTGAAGAAGTAAAGGGCACTCTGCTTGATGTGATACTCCATTAGTTGGTCCATGAAATGATTTTCTCCTTGGACAAATCTCCTTAAACAGAAGACAATTTCCAGGAAGCCCTGAGTAATGTTCAGAAATAGATTCTGGGGGCAGCTAGGTGGCGCAGTGGATAGAGCACCAGCCTTGAATTCAGGAGGACCCAAGTTCAAATCTGGTCTCAGACACTTAACACTTCCTAGCTGTGTGACCCTGGGCAAGTCACTTAACCCCAGTCTCAGAAAAAAAAAAAAAAAGAAAGAAAGAAAAGAAATAGATTCTGGACCTGTCCATCTTTGATGAAGGCCAGTGTCTTTTACATATTGGCCCATATGCAAGTTTAGTAATGTTCTTCTTGGATATTCAGGATAGATGGTGGGGAGAAATTGTTCTGCAAACAACCAGGCAGAGCAGTACACACTGATTGGCCTTTGGTGTCAGTGAATCTCTTGTGATAGGGGATTCAAAAACTGTAAAATAGCCCCTTTAACCTGGAATCTCATTCTCTGTAGCACTGGCTGACAACAGGTTGGACTCCGGCTTGGATATGGCTGCAGAGTCTTCAATGGTCAACATGAACTCATTGACCACCACTAGTGGTATTCCCCCTCATCACATCTTCCAGGGCTTTCCATTCTCCAGGTTTAGTATTTGGGTGGGGGGCCTCCTCTCCTCACTTAGCATTGGCTTTACCAGTGCTCCTGGGTCCAGGTCAAGGGAACTGTAGCTCCTGGCACCCAGATAAATAAAGGAACATTTGGTACCAATGAAGCACTGGTAGAACCAGTGCACTAACAATGCTACTGCAGGGAGCAAGTATGGTGAAGCTTATCTTCCAAATTGGAGACTTGCCCTTTCTCCAATATAAATTTAGGGAAATGGATAATGATAAAAGTTTTTTTTTTTCTTTGATCGTTTGTAATTTCCACCTGAAATTACTCTGACTGTCTCTGAGTAATAGGAAATATGAAAAAAAGAGATTGGACTCAAAGATGCCCAACAGCATTAATGGTCTCATAGCAAAAGAGGCTCCCACAGCCTTGTGGGATATTATAATAACACAGACTCCTAGCATAATTGACCTTGTAAGTCAATTCAACTTCACCCTGGCAAGCCTGCTGGAGTAAAGCAGAGGTCTCCAATTCTGTAGGTAAGCACCACATTTTAGAGAGAGTTCAGACTTCATCTGCAGCTCATCCAAGGTTACATGGCTAAACTCAAATGGCCATCATGAGTCTAGTAGGCTAAGAAGACCCTCAATTTCTCCAGCTTCTTGGCTAGAAGCACTAGGATCTATGTCTTCTTCTACCTGATGGTGGGGCTGTTGGCTCAGGACTGGATGAATGGGATTCTCCTAACCTTAGGTAGCTGCCTGTTCCCTGAAGACCTTTGGCATGAAGCTATAGGGTTAGAGTGTAGATTTTGGCCTGTAAGAGCTCTGCCATAACCTTCCCTTTTGCTAGGAAGTGTTTAGAGGAGCATCCAACACAAGGACCTTCCCAAAAATCACAATTCATTGCAATATGTTGTAATAAGCTTAGATGGTTCATTCAATGATCTTTTTTCACTTGACCAAAGTAAAGGCATTGAGTTTTTGAACAGTGAGAATTTTGAACTAGTAAAACATCAAGAACCATCATCACAACCAAAAAATGCCTTCTTAAAACCACCCAGAAATGATTGTCTCAATGGAAGGAATGCAACACAAGGATATTCATGCAAACTCTGGAACACCAGCCAAAACCCACAAATGGGAATAAAGAACTCACAAAAACAAAGACATTTCACTTAACAGAAGAAGATTTCCTGTCCTCTGGAGGAGTGTTGAGGTCCATCTTTTTTGAAGAGACAGCCAAGACTCTATCTAAAAATCGATGAGGATATAATCTTTTTTGTTGTTGTTGTTGTTTCTGTTTTCCTTTCCTTTTTAGACACACACACACACACAAACCATGAAAAAGAAAAAGCAACAAAAAAGGTGAAAATACTATGCTTCAATCCACATGCATTTCTCTCTCTGGATGCAGATGGCATTTTCCCTCCCAAGTTTGTTGGAATTTTCTTGGACCACTGCATTGTTATGAAGTGCCAAACCATCACAGCTGATCATCATATAATCTTGCTTTTATTATGTATAATGCCCTTCTGGTTTTGTTCCCTCTGCCATCAGTTCAAGTAAGTCTTTCCAGACAGCCTTCTTTTGAGATAATTCTATGGGTTGTCTTCACTGGTGAAGCCCCACCTCCCTTTATTTTCTCCAGAACTTTGTATATATTAATCAGTGTTTTCTCCACCTTTCTCACAAGAGAATAGGAGCTCCTTGGAGTTGAGAGTTCTTCCTCCCACTCTATTTAATTCAACACAAAGTTATTGATTGTTTGTTAAGTATGATCAAAGTACCTGACTTTTTTGTGTGCTAAAAAAAATTTAGCTTGCACTTTGGAAAGTTCTATTCTTCTGGAAGTAGAACTGGGAGGAGAGGTGGAGTTCACACAAAACTCCTATACAAGTAAGCACAATGAATTTACTAAGCAAATACAGAGGGAAATTGGTTTTGTCCTTGGATCCCTGAAACCTAGTGTAGGGGCACAGTAGTCAGTCAGTCAATTAGCATTTGGAAAGTGCTCACTATATGCCAGATCCTGGGTTAACTGCTGAGGGGACACGGAATGGCTTTTGCCTTGAAGGAATGATTCCTATTGATAAAGGAACTCACCTTTAACCTAGTGATATGGAAGGGACTTGAGGCTTCCCTGGAATCAGGAACTCTGGGGTAAAAGAGCTTCCTCTATCAATGCAAGTTGGCACTTCCTTTCCCTCCCCATTAAACTGTTATAGCAGTTTATCTGCAATATTTATAAAAGTTTTCTTAGAACCTTGAGAGGTGACTTGACCAGGGTCACACAGATAGTCTTTTTAAGAGACTGAACTGTAATGCTGGAGAAACTCAGACAAGGTAGAGATTAGAGAGTTTTTCATATTTTATTTGAGAGGGAGAAATTATGCTGTGGGAAAAACAGGATCCATGTTACCCCCAACAGCTGAATTGGACTCATGTCTCAAAGCATCCAGTAACAAGTGAAGAATTCCAGGGATTCTTATAGGGCTCCACCAATCAGGGGAACAAAGCAGGGTGGGGTTACAGCTCTGGTGAACAAGAACTTCCAGGAACAGACCATAATTTGGTTCTGACAGGTTAGGGGTAAGGAAGTATCATAAATCCTGATAAATCTAGAGTTGGTTATACATAGCCAGAAATAAACAGTTCTTGGTCTCAAGGAATATTCTTTCTATTGAGTAATCTGTGTGAATTTCTCGTGCTAGGAAACAGAAGTGGAATATGGAACTTTCCCCCTTGTTCTTCTCTAGAAACTGTTTACCTTGAGTTCCATAGACCCCACCCCACGGCCCAAAGATCTGAAATTTCATGGTGGAGCATGAATGGGAATGGGAAAAAAATAATGATCTTCACTTACTTATTCAAGAGATTTAGACTTTACTGAAATGATTTAAAAGCATTATTCTAAGAATAGGCTTTAGAAGACTACTAAAGGGATCCATTATATTAAACCATAATACTAAAATGCTTAAGAACCCGGGGGTAGAATAGCTGAACAAGTTCTGGTATGTGATTGTGATGAAATACTATTGTGCTATAAGAAATGATAAGTATTCTGATCATATGTTTTTTCAATGTTTAATGAATTTTTCATTTAAAATTAGTTATCTTTAAATTTCAGTTTCTCTTTTGGCTGCCTTACTTATTGTATAATTTTTAAATAAAAATTCACTTTGTTTTGTATTCACTTTGTTATAAGAAGTTAAAGAAGCATATCTAAAACTGTATCAAAGTAATAGGAAAAATAAATCCATTTATTTTGAATAAACCTTTAATTCCAGACTTAATATGTAAGCTGTTCTATCAGCTAACTCCTTTTTTTAATTTTTTGATTGTGTGTGTTAAATTTTTATCAGGGAAAAATCTTAAAATTTCAGAGCCCTAACAAAATATTTTTGTAATTTGAAGATTCAATAACAGAACTAATTGTTACAATATCTTCAAAAGACCTAATAAAACATATTAAGGGAGGATTTTTTTTTTCATTTATAAATAGACATCAGTTGCTGAAGGGAGTGGGGTTAATAGTAAATTTGTTTCCACTCTGTTTGGGACAAGACCTACCCAAATTGACTACTCAGAGATCAGTCATAGAAAGAAGAATTATTTATTAGAATCTCGAGAAGCGGACTTCATCCTGGTCTGAGCCAAATTTCACAGCAGGATAGGGCCAGAGCCTTGAAAATGCTTATAGCTTTTATACATTTCAGACAAAGAACCTTCAAAATCCTGCCCTCTATATGTTGTGATTGGTCACCTAAGTCTACTGTACTTCTAGTTGGTCAGTGGAATGTATTAGACAAAGTGAGATATATAGCTTCTTTGGCCATGTTGGACAATGGGATGTTGTTTAGGCCTTATCTAAAATCACGTGATTCTGGAGAAGCTGAAACTGAGGCCTAATAGGCTTGGTCTAATTTAGTAAACAGTCTCTGATCAATAGGTGCTGTAAGATCTTCACCCTTTTCCCACACAACTCTTTTATATGAGTTTTATTAATGGACCCCCTATTAATAGACATACTAGAAGGCTCAGTTGTGTGCTGTAATGCCTTATTAAAGAAAGCGTGGAAAAAATGACAAGCAGGATGGTTTCAGAAAAACCTGGGAAGATTTTTATAAAATGATGCAAAGTGAAGTGACCAGAAAGCACCAGCTTTGTATGTTCAGTACATTGTATACAATAACAGAACAGCAATACAATACAAAAACAGAACAACCATACAAAACAATAATAGAACTACAGTCTATTGTGAAAGGCTTAGCTGCTCTGATCAATATAATGATCTAGGACAATTCCAAAGAATTCATGATGAAAAATGTAATCCACATTCAGAAAAAGAACTGATGATTGCACATGGAAAGAATTTTCCCTATTATTTTTTTCCTCTGAAACATGGTTAATATGGAAATGTTTGTATGACTTCCCATTCATAACAGTACCATTTTACTTCCTTCTCAATGGCTGAGAAAGGGCGTCAAGACAGAGAATTTGAAATTCAAAATTGTTTTTAAAAAGGAACACTTTCAAAATAACATTTTATACCAATAAGTCACCTAGTTCACTTTGGACAGAGAGAAAAAAGGAACACTTTAAAAAGAAATTCCTTAAATTCAGCAGAGATGAAAACAAAAGAGCACCTTCTAACCCAAAGATTTATCTGGGAGCATAAAGAGGAAAAGCCAAAGCAGGTTTCACAACAAATAGAAAAGATAACCAGAATTGCAGATAGATATTGCTTAGATTAAATATTACTCATCTTAAGTTAAAATAGCTATAGGAATCTCTTCAGCCTCCCAATTGGTCTCCTTGCTTGTTAATTTTTCTTTTTACATCTTTCACAGAGCAACATCTTCCTAAGACTATGTCACTGTCCTATTTTCCAATCTTCAGACACCCTCCACTGTTCCTTGGGTAAAAATACAAACTAGCATTTTAAGCTCTTCATTTGGCTTCATCCACCCTATCTCTCCAGATATTTCATATTATCTTCATACCCTCACCATTAAATCCAAACTTAACTATTACTAATTTCTCATTTATTTTTCACTCCACTCTTCTCTTATGGGAACTCCTAAAGAGAAGGGGTGATTTTGATCTTTGTCTGTCTCCCAAAAGCCTTAGCACAATACCTGTGATACAATAGGTGCTTAATAAATGTTTATTGAATTAAACTGAAGATTTAGCCCTAGAAAAATTGTTGGAAAAATTTTGAATGTTTAACTAGTAGATGAGAAGACTTGGGGGAGGGACACCATGAGAGCTGACTTCAAATACTACAAAGGCAGTCATCCATTGGGATGAGCTGCCTCTGCTTGACCACAAGAGAAAAAAGGCATCATAAATGGTGACTGACTTGTTAAGTTGCAAATTTCCCAAGACCACCAAATATTTTAGTGTTTTGTACATGGAACTTGCTCCATAGTTATTGGTTGTAATGAACAGATTATTCTTACCATCTACCAGGAAGTTGTCTGTTTGCACCAGAAAGTACTTTCAATGTTTGGACTGTATTTTAGTTTTTAGTACTTTTCCTTTAGGAGAAAGAGACCATCTCCTCTGAAAAGTTGTTGCAGAAACCATGGCCTATTGGCCAAGGAATAGTCAGAATATAGGATCTCTGATTCTGCAGTTATGAGGCTGTGCTAAAGGCTAAGGCCATTTGCCTCACAATGATGGTCTTGTCTCCTTGCTCCTGTGAAGAAACAGAAGAGGCATCTGGGGCCAGAAAGCAAGAAATCCAGGGTTCAGGCTCACCAAGTTCTGTTCACCTGTGACCAGCCACCATAACAGGCATAAAGTCAAGGGAGGGAAATCCTTTTAATTGGGTGTTCATCACCGCCCCCGCCCCCTCAATTCTCTTCACTCTAAATCTGAGGAAGACAGTTTGAATATAGACTGGAAAGCAGTCAACTTAAGATCACAAAGATTTATTAGGAGCTTATTAAGCATTATTATAAGGATATTATTAAAGATTTGTAGATACAAAAATGAAAAAGACATGGCAGTCAAAGTACATTCAGCTTAGCTTGCTTTATGGGCCATGATGACAGTAGCTCTTCAGTCAGGTAAAATTCCTTGTGTCCCTTCACCTTAGATCGAGAACTCCTCTGATCTAGCCTCTAATATTCTTTCTTGACCTATAACCTTGCTTTATTGAAGAGTCATATAGGGAGTCCTTTGGATACATTGACAAAGCAAGATGAACGATTTTATTAATGCCTGTCATACCATGGTATTCATATTCTTCAAATAATTCAAGATCCATATTCCTCACATTACTGAGAATGGTATTTAACTTAGAGATAATCAGATATCTAGAAACCTGAAATTCTTGGATCTGGTATTTAGTATCTCAGATCTCCCAAAATGTCAATTAAATTGTCTCTGGTGTCAGCTAGCTGTCCAGCCAAATGTCTTACAAGGGCAGATAGCTGTCCCTAGAAGACAACCAGATTTTTTTTTTTGTGGGGGAAATGGAGAGGAGGAGGGGAAGAGAAATAGTCAGATCTATTTCTGGTCAGTCTGATGTCCCTGTGGAAATAATGAGGAAGGGAGGGAGGCAGTTAGGTAATTTCAGAAAGAAAAAATGTGGATCTAAGTCCAACGGATTTTCTTAGACCCACCCATGCAGTGAAGTTCTTATTGATTCAAAGCAGGGAATTCACATGACTGTTGCTCCCTTCTCACCAATAGTGGCAATGTTTGGTCTTCTGTGAGTAATGTTGACATTAGGTCAGTTGGTATACCTGAAAAGTCTGGGGCCTGGGACATCAAGGGCTGCAGGGGGCATGACTGCTGGGGGGAGGGAGGCTGTTGTGGGTAGGGCTGTTGGGATATGGAAATTTGGGAAAGTGGCTGCTGCAACTGATGTGGGGACTCCTGTGTAAGTGAATAATCATTTGGGTATAAGTCTTGCTCCTGAATATACAGTGGTGGCTGTAGTCCCATTCTGAAGGAGCTATGTATGTTATCTGGCCAGTTCTCTGGTCCTTGGGTGCCTTGCAGGGCCAATGAAGATGCCCCCTGGTTGGAACTTCCATGGGACATTGGCCTAGAAAGGGCACAAGATTGAAGATCAATTGATGATCCCATGGTTTGGGAGGAGACAGAAGGATGGCTTGTGGAAAGGCCATGTCCATACAAATAAGCAGCCTCAGTGGTTGAACTTGTACTCCTCTCAAAAGAACAGCCACTCCTTGTGTCAACTTCCCAACTTGGGTCACCTGCCCATTTTGGGCAGGTGACCATATTGGGTGTTGAAAGTTCTTGCTCAGAGAAATCCTCTTCCAGACTTGGATCTCGAGATACATCTTCCGGGCATAAGCTGGTAAAAGCCTCAGATGCTAGCCTTCTTTGTTTAACTCTCTTATTCTGAAACCACACCTGAATAGGGAAAAGAAATGGAATGATTAACTGACTTCAATTACATTTTTATCTTATCATAAAGAGATCATAAAGATTTGTTTCTTTAAAATGTCACTTAACTTTCCAGACCAGTTGGTAAGACATTTCTCTTTTGGGCAGATTTCTCTATCTGATTAAAAGAAAGCTTCAAGGATCTCTTCAATTTGTCATGGGACACATTCCCATCCCAAACCTACTTGGCCCCATTGGTCTTTATCTTCTTCCTAGAAGCATCCTCATTCTCTAGACTTTAGGAAAAAAAAAAAATTGTCTAAGTCATGATTCCTTCCTGTAATTTTCTCTTTCTCTAAATTGCAATCATTCTCTGGGAGCAGGATTTCTTGGGGAGTTTCTGGGAGCAGCCTTAGTTTCAATTCAGTTTCATAATCCCAGATGCAGCCAGGAGTTAAAGTCCAGGTCCTTTATTGTATCCTTTAAATATTGTCTCTTCCAAATTCTTATCTCCTTTACTTGGGGCTCAGCTAGTTTTCTGGAGGCCTTCCTCTCCTCAGAATGTCTCCAGGCAGCAGAAATGTAGACGTGGGAATGAATCAGACTCCTAAAGTCCCTAGAACTCTGAGAGCTTCCTGCTTATATGTTGTCTACTGAGAATACACCAATCATTTCATCACTAGGAAACCATTATTTGTTGTAGGACTCAGGTCCTCCTGACTTCAGGTCTGGTGCTCTACCCACTGAGCTACCTAGCTGCCTTGGAGACTTGAACTCTTTGACTTACAAGTACACGATACACAGAAAAGTTGGTAAGCATTGAAATTTTCTTTCTTTCTTTCTCCAATTCTAGGATATGGGTTCTTTTGAAAATGGAAGTTGAGAATATCTGTTTGTTTTTTCGTCAACATTATATGTTTTTTTTAATATATATATACTCAGAACCACAATCTAAAGGAAAAGAAGGAAAAGAATTGGAGAGTTAGTTTATAGCAATAGGAACATTTCTTCAACTTGCTAGATCAAATTAGGAATAAGAGACTGAGATGTCAGATCAGTCAGCAGGGACCACAACTGGGCTTTTTGTTCAATCTCCCTACCCTTGGTTTTCCTAATATTGTTTTCTCCCTATCTTTACCCACTGCTTCCACCTTTTCCTCCTCCTGCACTCTAAGTATTGCAAAAAGTCAGTCTTCAGGTCCCTACAGTGTCCCTTGCCTCTGTTCCTTCTTTTCTCTTCCTGCTACTTCTAGGCTCAATTTAGTTTTTCATTATTTCTGACTTTCATGTTGTAGCATTCCCCTAAAAAGACATCCCGACTCCAAATGACCCAATATACTCTGCCCGATGTAAGCAAAGAATTTAATTATTTCTTCCCTTCTCCCCTTCCAGAAAAAAAAAAAAAAGCCAACTTTTATTCACTCTTCATTGCCTTTAAGAGAGAAGAAACAGAAGAGTGAATATTGATGGCAAGTCAATTAATTATCCTCACCTCAATTTCTATATTTACAAAGGAGTAGAAATAGCTGACCTCTAAAGTTCTTTCAATTTCCCCCATCTATAGTAATTGTCTGACCAAGTTCCTTAACCTGATATTCAAGGTTCTAAATAATTTGGAATCAAACTACCTGTCCAGCTTTCTCCTATATTCTCCACTCAATTGAACAATCTCCCATTCTCCAACCCCAGTGATTTAGCTCGGGTATTCTCTATACCTAGTGAACCCTAACAAAACTATTGGCAGGTAAGCCTCTTCACTTCCTTTCCATTTCCTCCATGATGACTGCCTTCACCATTGCATTTCTGAGTGGCAATGATTTTGGCTTCTTCAGTGCTCATTCTGACCTCCTTCACTTGTAGCATAGTTATATCAAATTATATCAGTTCAGTTATAGGTTCTCTCATTTCTAAAATAATGGGATTGACCTGAATTATGCTTAAGATCTCATCCAGCTCCAAATGTATAATTCTATTTCAGACTGAGGTTATTTCCATGTGTTTAACCTCCTGCCTTCTTGCCCTTATAAGCTTTGCCCTAGATATGGAATGTATTCCCTTTCTACCTCTACCTCCTAGATTCCAATCTCTCTACTAGCTGTACTAGTACTACTAAATTACCATAATATCCACTATTACCTCAAGGCATCCTCAGAAAAATTCTGGTTCTCTTATTATCCTTATTTTACAGATGGCAAAGGGAGATGAAGTGACTTTCTCAGCATCACTCCACTATGTGTTAAGAACAGGAACTCGGGTCATTCTGAGTCCCAAATTGAGCACTTTCCACAATGCTATTTAGTTGATGTTTTGAGTTTGGTACCTTCTCTACCCCAATCCATATATTTTAGAGGGAAGTCTTCAGATACTCAGATTTTCCTAGCTCTGTAATCAGCTCTATATTCATTGAGCCCTTCTACTCCCTTTCCCCCTCTGAAGAGACAGTGTATCATTTCTGTACACCATACAAATATATATATATATATAAAATCTCTAAAAACCAATTTAATCAATCCCACAAGATTTCAGTAAAGTATTTCACTTAACTGGACTAATTTGATATAACCTTTTTAATTCATCAGGACAAGGAATTCATCCAGGTCAATGACTGCTTTAACCATTTTTTTAAAAAATGTTTTTGAACATCTTATGCTCTTTCAACAATGTATTGACAACTTCAAGACATTGTTTCCCTTCACCCTTCCAAAAAAAGAAAAACAAAAAACAAAAAAACAAGAAAACGTTTCACTCCTCATTGCCTTTAAGAAAAAGGAAATAAGGAATAGTGCGTGTGGAATCAAAGTTCTTTTGAACCCTAAGGTTCCAAATAATACCACCAGTTCTTTTTAGGAGTTTGTGGTCTTCTTGGGATTTATAAAAGGCAAACTGCTAAACTTGTCCTGGAATTGTAGGATAAGGGAGAGAAGCAAAAGAGAAGAGAGATTGATTCCAGTTTACAGTAAATCTCAACAGAACTCTTTCACAGTTGACTATAAGGGTTTTAATAAATATACTAAAAGATTTAGCTCACTCATTTATTCATTGACCTTTCCCTCCCCCCCCCCCCAAGAGGCAAAGATGGTAGCATTGTGTATTAGAGCAGAAATTGAGAGGGAATTTTGAAGTGGTAAAAATATTCTAAAATTAGAACAATTCACTATTTTCCAAATGAAGAAAAAACAAATTCATTCTTACCATAAAATACCATATAGAAGTTCTCCTATCATCCCATAGAAGAGTAACTTAATTTCAGTCAGGTTTTCAGGAAAAACAAAACAAAACAAAACAACAACTTGTCACTTATAAATAGAATCCAGCTCTTTCTCCTCTGGTGTTGGGTTGGTGGCCATCTTGCTTAAGAGAGTTTAAAGATCAGATTCAAATGGTAGGAAATAAAGGAGAAGTACTGAGGCTTGGAATATTTATACTCTCCCTTCAAATTCCAACCCAAGGAAACTGAAAGCTCTGCCTCCTTTTATTTTCCGTGATGTTCTCCAAGGTTTGATCACCAAATAAGTACCTCCTGCCTGGGCTAAAACCAAAGTGAACCTAGAGAGGTAGGCCTCTTATCTACCACTCAGGAAAAACAAGTGTTAACTTGAATTTCATTGAATCCCCCTCCCCTCCCCCATCCAACAACGGAAACAAGTTTCTTGGAGGAAAGTTGATGCTGGCATCTGGGTAGCTTTGTGGATGGGGAGGGGGGGGAGGGAGGGTTCAGACTGACTAATCTTCAGAGATTCAAATCTGACCTCAGATACTAACTTGCTCTGAGGCCCCAGGCAAATCACTCAACCCTATTTGCCTCAGTTTTCTCAGTTGTAAAGTTAGCTGCAAAAGGAGATGGCAGCTCCTCCAGTATCTGCCAAAAACCTCTACTATCATCATGAAGGTAGGACAGGACTGAAAAAGAGAAAGTGCCTCCTATTGTTTAAGGGGATCTAGGAATTTCTGAGATAATTGAAAACAGAAGAGCAGTTCCTATTCCTCCAATTCTGAAGCCTTGTTTTACAAGGCTGGAAGCAGAAAAAAGAGGGTTGATGTGGGGGAAATGACAAGACTTCATGATCACAAAGGTAGGCACTTTCCCTCCAGAAATTCCCTCTACTACTTTATCTCTGCATGTGGGCAGGTGCGTGCACATACACACACACACACACACACACACACACACACACACACACACAAACACACACATATCATAATATATGTCTATTAAACAGACTCAAGGGAATACTATTTTGCTTGTGTAAGGTCATCTCTTTAATCCTGCTGAGCACAGTCATCTACCTGTAACATTTCTCAGAACTTTCTCTTTCATAGTAGTAGATTATTGACTTAGGGACAATTCATTCTCCACATATCTGAAATTAAAACTCAGACCAATATCAAGTTATAGTCTCAAAAGATTTTTTCTTAAATCACTAATTAGAAATTAGTATCGGTATATAATTATTTTTCTCATATTGCTGCAATAGCAGTTAAACATAGACACAAATAGACCTCATATATTCTTTCTAGTTTAAATCTATTTTGAAGCAGAAATTAATAATTAGAAATTAAGAAAATAACATTTTTATGACTAAATACATACAGAGAATACATTATATTTCACTCAAAATGCAGAAAAGCATTAACTACTGTAAATCTTTAGGCTTTCAAAGACTCATATGAAGCTATTTAATATTAACCTCTAACAAAATATAAATATTTTCAGTCTGGAATCTATTGATACTAAATTGCCCAAATATGATATTTTGATACATACTATTTCAGATGCACTTTCATAATTTTTCATAAGCAACAATCGATTGGATAAAAATCACTTTACAAAATAAACTAGTAATCCCCTTAACTTCAACTTTGAGAGATCCTATTTTCTCATTAAATCCCTTCATTATTTTAGAGCTTCACAACATTGTTTCAACAATTTCTTTCACAAAGCGAATAATATTTTATGACCTCATGAAGGCTGAAGATATAGGGGACTGAGAAAGTGGCAAATTCCTTTTTTTTTTTTTTAATTAATATTATAAGTATAAAAAAATTTTGACAGTACATATGCGTGAGTAATTTTTTTTATAACATTATCCCTTGTATTCATTTTTCCAAAATTTCCCCTCCCTTCCTCTACTCTCTCCCCTAGATGACAGGCAATCCCATACATTTTACATGTGTTACAGTATAACCTAGATACCATATGTGTATGTAAATCCAATTTTCTTGTTGTATGTTAAGAATTGGATTCTGAAGGTATAAGTAACCTGGGTAGATAGACAGTAGTGCTAAAAATTTACATTCACTTCCCAATGTTCCTTCTCTGGGTGTAATTGTTTCTGTCCATCATTAATCAACTGGCAGTGAGTTGGATCTTCTTTATGTTGAAGATATCCACTTCCATCAGAATACATCTTCATACAGTATTGTTGTTGAAGTATATAGTGATCTTCTGGTTCTGCTCATTTCACTCAGCATCAGTTCATGTGAGTCTCTCCAAACCTCTCTGTATTCATCCCGCTGGTCATTTCTTACAGAGCAATAATATTCCATAACATTCATATACATAATTTACCCAGCCATTTTCCAAGTGATGGACATCCATTCATTTTCCAGTTTCTAGCCACTACAAAAAGGGCTGCCACAAACATTTTGGCACATACAGGTCCCTTTCCCCTGTTTAGTATTTCTTTGGGATATAAGCCCAGTAGTAGCACTGCTGGATCAAAGGTTATGCACAGTTTGATAATTTTTTGGGCATAGTTCCAAATTGCTCTCCAGAATGGCCAGATTCTTTCACAACTCCACCAACAATGCATTAGTGTCCCAGTTTTCCCACATCCCCTCCAACATTCATCATTATTTGTTCCTGTCATCTTAGCCAATCTGACAGGTGTGTAGTGGTATCTCAGAGTTGTCTTGATTTGCACTTCTCTGATCAGTAGTGATTTGGAACACTCTTTCATATGAGTGGATATAGTTTCAATTTCATCATCTGAGAATTGTCTGTTCATATCCTTTGACCATTTATCAATTGGAGAATGGCTTGATTTCTTTTTTTTTTTTTTTAACATTATCCCTTGTATTCATTTTTCCAAATTATCCCCCCCTTCCCTCTACTCCCTCCCCCTGATGACAGGCAATCCCATACATTTTACATGTGTTACAATATAACCTAGATACAATACATGTGTGTAAATACCATTTTCTTGTTGCACAATAAGCATTAGATTCCGAAGATACATGTAACCTGGGCAGACAGATATTAGTGCTAACAATTTTCATTCCCCTCCCAGTGTTTCTTCTCTGGGTGTAGCTACCTCTGTCCATCATTGATCAACTGGAAGTGAGTTGGCTCTTCTTTATGTTGAAGATTTCCACTTCCATCAGAATACATCCCCATACAGTATTGTTGTTGAAATGTACAGTGATCTTCTGGTTCTGCTCATTTCACTCAGCATAAGTTGATGTAAGTCTCTCCAAGCCTCTCTGTATTTCTCCTGCTGGTCATTTCTTACAGAGCAATAATATTCCATAACCTTCATATGTCATAATTTACCCAACCATTCTCCAACTGATGGACATCCATTCATCTTCCAGTTTCTAGCTACAGCAAAAAGAGCTGTGACAAACATTTTGGCACATATAGGTCCCTTTCCACTCTTTAGTATTTCTTTGGGATATAAATGGCTTGATTTCTTATAAATTAGGGTCAGTTCTCTATATATTTTGGAAGTGAGACCTTTATCAGAACCTTTAACTGTAAAAATATTTTCCCAATTTGTTACTTCCCTTCTAATCTTGTTTGCATAAGTTTTGTTTGTACAGAAACTTTTTAGTTTGATGTAATAAAAATCTTCTATTTTGTGATCAATAATGATCTCTAGTTCTCCTCTGGTCATAAATTCCTTCCTCCTCCACAGGTCTGAGAGGTAGATTATCCTCTGTTCCTCTAATCTATTTATGGTCTCATTCTTTATGCCTAAATCATGGACCCATTTTATCTTGGTATATGGTATTAAGTGTGGATCCATATCTAATTTCTGCCATACTAATTTCCAGTTTTCCTAACAGTTTTTTTCAAATAATGAATTTTTATCCCAAATGTTGGTATCTTTGGGTTTGTCAAACACTAGATTGATATAGTTGTACCCTTTTTTGGCCTTTGTACCTAATCTGTTCCACTGATGGACTGGTCTATTTCTTAGCCAGTACCAAATGGTTTTGGTGACTGCTGCTTTATAATACAGCTTTAGATCAGGTACACCTAGACCACCTTCATCTGACTTTTTTTTCATTAATTCCCTTGAAATTCTCGACCTTTTATTCTTCCATATGAATTTTGTTGTTATTTTTTTCTAGGTCATTAAAATAGTTTCTTGGGAGTCTGATTGGTATAGCACTAAAATAGATTAGTTTGGGGAGTATTGTCTTCTTTAGTATATTCGCTCAGCCTATCCACAAGCACTGAATGACTTTCCAATTATTTAAATCTGACTTTATTTTTGTGGCAAGTGTTTTGGAATTTTGCTCACATAATTCCTGGCTTTTCTTTGGTAGATGGATTCCCAAATATTTTATACTCTCAACATTTGTTTGAATGGAATTTCTTTTTCAATCTCTTGCTGTTGCATTTTGTTGGTGATGTATAAAAATGCTGAGGATTTGTGTGGATTTATTTTGTATCCAGCAACTTTGCTAAAGTTGTGAATTATTTCTAATAACTTTTTATTATAATCTCTGGGGTTCTCTAATATATCATCATATCATCTGCAAAGAGTGAAAAGTGGGAAATTCCTAAAGGGAAAGTGTCAAATTCCTAAAAAATTTCTCAGATATTCAAAAATTCTGTATTACCTCTTAAATTCTAAATTGTTATTGTTGTTATTTTCATGTTATTTGATCTAAGCAAAACATGCTTAATTAAATATTTGATTTTTTTTTTAACCATCAGGATAATAATTTTTATCAAAAAAGTAGTTAATTTTCCACTGACACAATTTATTACTCTCTGGATATTGTTTTTATAATTAACAGCATTTTCCCAAAAATTATAATATAAGAAAAATTAGAAGCCTAAAAATAAAAAATATTATGCATTTTTTAAACATATCATAAAACCTTTTGCCAATGGGGGAAAAAAAAACCTAATTTAATTCTATTGAATGCATGTCTGAATCCTTTTATATATTAAATCATTTCATCCACCTATTAATTTGTATAGAATTATACTAATCACATTTGAAAGATCAGCATATAGTACTTAACATTTTTATCTTTTATTTATGCAGTTTCTAAACATATCTTAATTCCAATTATCATGTGTATTTTCTGCTAAGGAATGATTTGTCCTATATCAAACATCACAATTTTCTTTTCTTTTTTCTTTTTTTTTTTTTTTTAATTTATTCTATTAAATAAAAACAAAATAAGAAAGAAAAAAAAAACAGAAAAGGCATACAAAACAAAAAAGAACATTGTCATTTGCCCAATAGAACACCAAAGAGGATTCAAAATATGTAAGAATACTAGTTCAAGAAAATGTATATATTAGTAGAAGAAATTATATTCATGAGTGTCCATTTTTTCTTTACTCCCTAGCAAATTGTTCTTTTGTTCTCTGATACACATCTTTTAAATTTTATTATTTTTTCATGTTTTCATCCCTCTTACCCCCAAGCAGGCTATAATTTAGATATATTTACATATAAATAGATAGATATATACATACATATCTTTCCTATCCCAGCTGACCCTATGCTTTAATTCTTCTTCTAACTTGCTTTACTATTCCTTAACCTCACCCCACCCATGGATCCCTCCCAGCATTTTTTACCCAAATCCTTCGTTTCCCTGTCCACCAATCCCTCCTCCCTTATTTCTTTATAGATTTTTGGAGGGTACTATATGCTTCATAGTACCATTTTATTTAAACCATTCCTAATGTGAATAGGTTTCAAGCCCTTCTCCCCCTTCAAATGCCTCTGTGTCTATTCTTCCTCTGCACTTCACTAATTTTACTTAACTCTGCCCCAAGCTTTCTTTTGAGTTACCCTATTGTTGATGTCAATCTTAAATATATGCTATATATGCTATACACCAGCCCTGAAGTCAGGAAGACCTGAGTTAAAATTTGACTTCAAACACTTAACAGTTTCTAGCTGTGTGACCATGGGCAAGTCAACCCCAATTGCAGGGGGCGGGGGGCAGCGCGGAGGAGGGAAACACATTTTCCAGGTTTTAAAAAAACTATAAACAATTTGTCTACGTTGAGTTCCTTCAAATTGATCTTAGATATTGGCTCTTATATGTTAAATGTTCTATAAATTTATAAATATAGACATACATGTATACATTTTCTTACTAGTTGGTTGATAGAAAGTCCTGAAAATCTGCAAGTTCATTAAATGTCCATTTTTCTTATTCAATATAATAAATAATTTTGCCAGGTATGATATTTTTGGTCACAGGTCTAGTTCTTTTGATTATGGGTAGATATTATTTTAGGACCTGTGGTCTTTTATTGTGGCTGCTGATAAATCATGTCCAATTCTAACTAACTCCAGCATAGTTGAATTGTTTTTTTCTTGTTTCTTGCAAAATTTTCTCTTTGATCTAGGGATTTCAAATTTTGGCAATAATGTTCCTATGTGTTTTCCACAAAGGATCTTGTTGAAGTAGTGATCTTTGGATTTTTTCTATTTCTACCCTTCCCTCATGTTCCATCACTCTAGAATAATTTTCTTGGATTGTTTCTTGTATGGTTTTAAAGAGAAGAACATCAAGTTGTCAGCATAAAAAATGAAAAAGAATTTATAAATGAAAAATAAATAACAAAATTATTAGAAACTATTTATGCCAATAAAACTGACAAATAAAAAGATGAATATTTACAAGACATAAAATACTCAGACTCATATAAGAGTTTCATATAAGAGACTCATATAAGACTCTAAATAAAACAATTTCAGAGGAGGAAATGCACAAGCCATAAATAAATTCTCAAATGAAATACAAAAAACTCAGTACTGGATGGATTTTTTTTTTTATTAAAGCATTTTATTTTGAAAACATAAATAGATTATTTATAGATAATTTTCAACATTCACCCTTGCAAAACCAACTTTTTTCCTCTCTTTCCTTATCCTCTCCCCTAGATGACAAGTAATTCAATATATGTTAAACATATGTAATTCTTCTATACTTATTTCCACAAATATCATGCTGTACAAGAAAGATCAGAGCAAAAGGAAAAAATGAAAAAGCAAACAAAATGCAAGCAAATAACAACAAAAAAGTGAAAATATTTTATTGTGATTCACCCTCAATTCCCACCGCCCTCTCTCTGGGGATAGATGGCTCTCTTTATCACAAGAACATTGGAATTGGCTTGAATCATCTTATTGTTGAAGAGAACCACATTTATCAGAATTGATCAATTGTATAATCTTGCTGTTGCTGTGTACAATGAATTCAGCCATTCTCCAAATGCTGGGCATCCAATCAGTTTCTAGATCTAGAAATCTAGATGGATTGTACAAAGGAATTCTATCAACTATTTAAAAACAATTACAACTTTATGTAACAGTTTATTTGAAAGAAAAAGAAAAGATACTATAAAATCCTTCTATGATACACATATGTTCCTTTAATTTTAAAAAATTCTGAACTTAATCACAGAAAAGTTAATTTCATAATACAACAAAACACACAAATATACTCTATGAAACTGATTCTATATTTCTTACTGATTTTTTTAAAAGTATGTAAACATTCTACACATTATTATCAAAATCTTCCTCATAGGTTCTTCCTTCCAAAGTTCTTTTTGCTTTTTTCTGTGCATTAAAATGTTTTAAAGATCTTTTGTGGGGCATACTATTCTTAAACTTCCTCCTAGGATCCCCTTCCCAATTAGAAATCAAAAGAAAAAACAACAAATAACCATGGCTAAGTCAAACATCCATATAGTGACCATGTCCAGAAACATGTCTTTGTGCCTTGAGTGTAATTTTAATTAGGAAATGAACAATGTTTGTTGAACATGGTCTTAAAGTTGTTTTTCTTTATGATTAAAGAATGTTTCCTTATGTCTTTGTTCCTTTCTTTGGTTCTGCTCTCTTTACTGTGTCAGTTCATAAGAATTCATTGCACTTAGCTCTTTCAGTTATTTCTTATGGAGTCCTAATATTCTATTATATTCATATACCATAATTTGTTTAGGTATTTTCTACTTGTCAGGGAATACAAGATGTTCTCTTATATTCTAATTTTCTTCATCCTTTTTTAAAATATTATTTTACTGATCAGGATTTTATTTTTGTTTGTGGCTATTCCATCCCTTGTTGAATTTGATATTTTATGAATGTGTGTTGTGTTTGCGTGTGACATTCATCTTATATCCAATCCCCCAACCTGGATTCCTTCACTGTAATGTTCTTCTTCTCTAAAGTATAATGTTCTCTGGGAGCGGATTTCTTGGGGAGCTTCTGGGAGCAGCCTTAGTTTCAGTTCAGTTCCAATAATCCCAAATGCTGTCAGGAGTTTAAGTCCAGATTCTTTATTTTCTCCTTCAAAGTCTTGAACCTTTTCCTGGGGCCTGGTTAGCTTTCTTGTCACCCTGGCCTGAGAGCTTCTTGTTTATATTTCTGCCCAATTTGTGAATCTCCTTGACTAGTGGATCTCCTCCATATATATATATATACTCTCTTAAAGTTGTGAACACTAATAAGTACTAAGTACATAATCACTTAGCACCTTGTTTCAAGTTATGGCTGATAACACTTCACCTTTCTGTATTCTTCTTATGAGAAATAGTAAGTTCTACCCCTTCTTCCTCCTTTCCTCTCAATATATTCCTTTTTATTTGCCTTTCTCTTTCTTCCTCAGATTCTCAAAATACAACCAATACTTCCCCGGGGAATTTTGTTTTTCTAATTTAATTCCCTTAATATTCTTTGAAGACATTAAAATTCTAATGGTATTCTAGTTTCTTTTCCTCCATTAGAATGTTAACACTATATCATCATAGAGCTCCTTCCTATTGCTCAAATAAATGTACCTTTTAAGATTTTTCAGAATTCTAATGGCTAGATTTCAATGGTTTTTAAATTAACTCTTCTTAAACTGTTTTCCAGTGAGTGTTCTCCCCTTTATTAGATATCTTGAAATTTCTCTATTTGTCAATGTTTTGATTATATCCTAAAATTTACTGGCATCTCATGGAGGCTTTATTCTTTGTTTAGTCTTTGTTTATTCTTGTTTCCAGGAAGTATATTTCATGGGTAAAATTTACTACTTTTTTTTTTTTCCCCTCCAAGTTACTTTTGTTTCAATTTTTTTTTTTTTTTAAGAATTTTAATTTCATTTTTAAAAAAAATCTGTTTCTTCTAGGTACTCCTTATGGAAAATCCCTTTTTCCATCCAATCTCTGATTGCAGTTATAAAATCACTCATTCCTTCTTTTGAAATCTCTAGATATACAGTAATTTTTTGTAATAATTGAAGTTTTATTTCTTCAAATCTTCAGCTTTCATTCCTGAAATGAGGTTTTGTGCCAGAGTCAGTGGAGAGGAGGAGCAGAATTGTCCCACTCCCCTAGAGTCCTATACTGACCTTCCACTCTAGGGATTAGTCCCCCATAGATCTTTGAGCTTCAGAACATTGGATCTTCAGGGCCTTCTCTGACATCTCAAGAGAGAACTTGAGGGTCTTCAGAGCCCCTGGGGCTGGGGTGTCCCAGTCTGACACCTTTGCCTCTATTGCTTTCTAACCTCGAGAACCCTCTGCTCTTACTGCCACTGAAATACTACTTTGCACTGGTTCTACTGGTGGCCCCCTTTTTTATTGTCCTACAATTCTGGCTGGCTCACAGTTCTCAACTTAGTCAAGAAATAACTTACTATAATTTATCTTTGGCTTTATTCAGTAGTGTGAACTTCAGGGTTTTAAGTATGGGTCAGCTGAGCAATATGCCTCTCATTTAGGCAGCCATTGTGACAGGAAATCTGTAAATGCTTTCTCTCTCTCTCTCTCTCTCTCTCTCTCTGTATGCATGTGCACACATGCATTTTTATTTGAAGATGAAATTAGAAGCTATAACTATTAATACAAATATAAAGATACTTCATAGAAAATCACAGGTATTTTTAGAAAATAACTTTTTGAATTTGTCCCAACATTTCTTACATAATCCAACGAACAATAGGAAAAGGCATATATTTTTTTCCTTCAAATCTTCATACACCCTGAAGTCAGGAGGAGCTGAGTTCAAATTTGACCTCAGACACTTAACACTTCCTAGATGGGCAAGTCACTTAACCCCAATTGTCTCAGGAAAAAAAAATAAAATAAAATCTTCATATAATAGTAAAACAAATATATACATACACATGTGTGTGTATTGTATGTATGTATGTATAACCAAGTTTAATCCAGTGTGGTTGACAGTTTTTGTAATCTACAAATGAAGATTTACCTAAAAGTACCAAGAAATTATTCCGCTTCAGTCATTTTCATAATCAAGTATTCTAATTAGTAAAAATTACTGCTCATCATGCTTTAGGAATATACTTGTAGAAATCTGTGGTATTACTATTAGTTTGGTTGTTCTTCACAAATACACACTTTAAAAAAAAAATGCTGCAAATAAGAGGCAACCTTTTGCCAAAAAAACAGCTTTTAAAATAAATGAGTGTGACACAATTCTTCCCAAGCAATGGACTTTCAAGTCATCAAGTTGTCACCAGGACTATTTGCCTGTGGGCCCATGAAGATACTCCTCTATTAATAAAATAGCTGAGAATCAAATTTAGTATTTAATTAGTGCTGCTTTAAATATAATCTTCATACCTAAACCAATCCTTTGTCTCTCATAAGAGAGCAGAGAGAAAACATTATAGAAAAATATATCAAATAAACATTAACAGAAAAAACTTATATAATATATAATGTAATAACATATAATAACTTATATAATATATATTATATGTATATTATATGTAATAATCTTATATAATAAAGTGGCTATAGCATCATATCTAAAAGATTTTACACTGTTCCAGGCAGGATTTTATCAGGAATTTAATGTCAGTTCGATATTAGGAATACTTTAAATATAATTGAAACTATCAATAGCAAAACAAAGAAAATCATATCTTTCTTCTATATCAATAGATGAAGGAACTTATTTTAATAAAATACATCTATTTCTGTTTTTAAAAAGCACAAGAACAGATGGGCATTTCTTTAATATGGTAAATAGTATTTATCTAGGAATGCTAGCTATATCAATAATACAAGAAAAAGAAATTGAGAGAATAAGCATAAACAAAGAAGCAACAAAATAATTAACCCTAGAAAGCCCAATTAAAAAGGAATTAAAACAATTAATAACCAGTAAATTTACAGGATACAAAATAAGTCTTTCCATGTATTACAAATAAAACCCTCAGGAAGAACTAGAAAGAGAAATCAAATTCAAAATAACCATAGAACATACAAATATGTAAGAATCACCTTGCCATATATATACAGGAACTACATGACTACAAGTACAAAATGCCTTTTTATTTACAGACCTTAATAAATGGAGAGATAAATTGCTCATGACTGGGCAGTAGCAACACAATTACAAATGACAATACTGCTAAATCAACTCATTTATTCCATTCCATACCAATGAAACTATCAACAGATTTATTTATAGAGAAAAAATAACAAAATTTATTTGGAGAAAGAGGAAGAGGGGGAAAAGTGGGAAGAAAGGGAATCCAGTAATACAATATTTAATTTTTTTAGGCAAACCCTACATGTCTATCATTATTCAATCTATAAATAAAATTGCTCCAGGGGCCTGTAGGTGGGATTTAACAGAAAGAACAGAACAAACCTTTCTCTCTCTTATTAGAAGCCAATCGCTTCATGAGTTCAAAAGGCCAAAGTGCATGCTTGCATACTGAAAGAGTTGACTCAGCAATAGTTCCTCCAAGGTAAGATTTCTTTAACTTCCACTTTTAAATTCATTTAAACAAAAATTTAATTTTTAAAAAAATTGTTTTGTTGACACAGTTTTGTTTGACAGTAAAGTATTTACAATGTATTTGAGTTAAATTTGTTGTCTCTCCATGTCAAATTTATTTACATTGTTGAAGTCATTGTGTATATTTTTTCTTGGATTTGCATTATTCATTCTAGAATAGTTCATCAATATACCTGTGGGTCTCTAAATTCTTTTTGTTTATCATTCCTTGCAACTCATTAAAATTACATTGCATTCATACGTCGTGATCTGTTCTGCCTTTCCCCCAATCGTTGGACACCTATTTTATTTCAAGGTTTTTGTTATCATTTAAAAAAAAAAAAAAAAAAAAAAAAGATGCTCTGAACATTTTGCTGCCATTTCCTTCTATCAATTTTTTTCTTTTTGATATTTGCTCAAGAAAGAAGTATCTATGTAAGAGTATAATTAATGTATTAATTTCCCCTATATAATTCCAAATTATTTTCCAGAACATTTGACTAATTATCAGCTCTGTCAACATTGAAATTACAACGTCTATCCTCTCATAGCCCCTCTAATGAGAATTTTCCTTCCTAGTATCTTTGACAGATTTATGAGCATGAGGTGGTAGCTGAAGTGATATTTTGCATTTCTTTGACATTTAGTAACTCTGAATATTTTTTTTTCTGTTGGAAAAAAAATTCTTTTGAAAATTATTTTTATTGTAATTCTCAAAATACACGCAAAAAGAGTTTTCAACATTCATCCCCGCAAAACCTTGTGTTCCAATTTTTTTCTTCCCCATTTCTCCCCTCCCCTAGAGAGCAAGCATTCCACTGTCGATTAAACATGTGCATTTCTTCTAAATGAGAAAAAGGAAAATCACAGCTTTCCTGTACTTATTCATCACACACATCATTCCATTATCTTCATGTACCCCATTTTTTTTAGTCACTCCCTAATCAACGAGCACCTATTTTGTTTGGAATTCTTAACTATGATAAAAAAGTAATTATTTTAAAAAAGTAAATATAGATTGTAAATATTGTGGTGTACATAGGAACTTTGTTCTTATCCACAGTTTACTTGGGAAATGGAAGAAATCGAATCTATGTGTCAAAAGGTCTGATAGTAACTTTATTAATTTTATATTACATATATGTATATATATATAAAATATATAAATTGATCTCCCCCCAGACACATGCATGCACGGGTGCGTGGGAGCACGTGCAGGTGTGTGCATTACACGCCTGGGGAGGGGTGGACCCCAAAGGCAGGCCAGTGCAGAAAGCTCCCTCCGCGTGCTTTACAGGAAACTCCCAGCTCCGCCCCCGCCCCGCCCACTTTGTCCACTTTGCTCTGCTTCTGAAGTCCGCTCTGGGCAGTGCAACCATGGAGGCGGCGAGGAGCGGAGCAGCCTACTTCAAGAGAGGCAATCTCTTCGCGCTGGTAGTCATTGCGGTGTCCTTCAGTTACTATACGGTGAGTGGGCTGCGTTCTCGGACCTCCCCTCCGCCTCCATTCTCGGTCCAGTCTCCCGGGCCTTTGCGCACGCGCCTTCCAGTCCTGGAACGGGTTGGTTCACTTTTCCCTAGCTACGGGGGTGGAAGCCGTGCTCTGAGCTAGCAAAGCGAAATCAGGATGGAGGCGAAAAAAAAGACCGATTCGGAGCTGGCGGGTTCTTACTTCCGGAGGGCCAGTCCGGTGGGCATGGTGGTCACAGCCGTGGGTCTGGTCTACTTCGCGGTAAGGATTGGTGGAATTTGAAAAGTCCAAGCAGCGCAAGCGCACTGGATTCCTCTCTTCTTGAGGGTCTTGAGGCTCGTGCGCATGCGGGCAGATCCCTCCTTCCCCCTCCCCCTCCGATTCCTGTGTTGCCTTGGTTACCAGAGTCTGGATGTAGATGGGGTAGTCGGGCTGGACCATCCTGGATGCTGGAATAGACGCGGGCGGAAGCACTCTCTTTCCCTCAGTGAGAAGGCTGGAATTGGGGAGAGGGGCGCTTTCTCTACTTCTGGCCGCATGATCCTTCTCTGCACTTAGTAGCCACTTACTAAAAGTGTGTTGGTTTGATTTTTTTAACAACTCAATCTCAACTTCCCTTACAGGTAAAATGGGAAAAATACTTGCAGTACCTGCTTAACAGGAGGGGGTGTGTGTGTGTGTGTGTGTGAAGAAATCCAGTTATCAGCGCGCAGATGAGCAACATTTAGTAAGAGTTTAGGCAGGAGCTACAAGGAAATGCAAGTTACTCAAGAATTTTACAGGTCAATAGAGGACACAAGCTTAACGTCTGGTGTAAAGCATTATTGTGAAGGCGGTCCTCCACCTGCTGGCCCAGTCCTTCTCCCGACCCTCACTTATATCCAATTCATCTCATCCCTAATGTCACAGTCCTCCAGAAGGAAGCGCAGGGGAGGGGCAAATTAGGGAGACCAGACACCTGTCGGGATAGCTTTATGAGAGTGCCGGGTGACCAGTACAGGAGACAAGAGGAATCAATAAAAGCATTTATGTGCTTACTGTGTAAGCCTGATGACTTCATTTAAATGCAAATCAGTTTGCAAATGATAACATTACCCCATGATGTCATTGGTCCTTTTCCAAAATGAAAGATGAAGAACTATTTGGATATCTTTGTGCTAAATGCTGAGGATGCACAAACATAAGCTCCCTAAGGACCTTGCATGCTAATGGACGGTGGGAGAGACAAAGCACGTGTAATGTCTGGGAACAGGCAGAATGGACTTGATTATGGTTTCAGAACTGGAAAAGGAATGGTAGGAGAAAGATTATTCTAGGGTCCATGAAGCAGTGACTAGATCATCTAGAGGCTAGGTGATGAGGACATAAAGACTTCAGCAAAATTGTACACTATTTCAAAGTCCGATTCTTTTTGTACAGCAAAACCACTGTTTGGACATGTATACATGTATTGTATTTAACTTATACTTTAACATATTTAATATGTATTGGACAATCTGCCATGGGGGGGGAATTAGAACAAAAGGTTTGGCAATTGTCAATGTTGTAAATTACCCATGTATATATCTGGTAAGTAAATACTATTAAAAAAAAAAAAAAACTTCAGCAAGTTTTATGTAGTGGCCCACACATGAGGCAGAGTAAAAAAAAAATTCTCTGAAAGATCATGAAGAGATTGTGAATCTTAACCCAGGTCATAAAGGATAAATGGGATCTGGAGAGAGTAGAATTCTGCAGCAAAGGGTGATGGAGCAGTGAGAAGTGAAGAAATGGGAAATAGGTTGGGGTCATTGATTGTTAAAAGGGGAAATGGCCATAATGCCCAGAAATAAGTGGATTATGAAAAGCTTTGAGTAGTGTGCTAAGGACTTTGGACGTTATATTAGGCAGGAGGACTAGGGTATAAAAATGGTTTTGTTATGCCTTTGTTTGTGGGAGAGGGTTCTGTAATAGTATTTGATGGAATGTAATTTTATTAAGGTAGAATAGAGAGTATTCTGACCGGAATTTCATATTAGAATTTGTGACTGTTCACACTTAGAGAAAACTTGGGAATTTCAGAAATAATTTAAATAAAAAGGGAGAAACAGCATGAAAAACTATAAAACAAGAGAGGAAAATCTTAAGAAAAGAACTTAATTGGAGGCTGAAGGGGAACTTTAACAAAATGAACTCTGTAACTAGGAGAAAGGTGTTCAGAATAATATAAATGAGACAGTTAAAACAAAGTTGTCATTTATCTTCTAATACTCCAGTCTTACAAATGGGAAAGGTAAATGGAAATTTATGAATAATGAATAAGGTTCAGTTCAACAAACATTGAGTTCCTAGTGTATTTAGAGCACTGTACTAGGTTTAGAGGGACATGACTGGGGCCCAGCCCTTATGAATCTCAAAATCTACAGGACATTAAGACAGCTGTAAAAGAATGTAAGTACACAATTACCTTGATAGTCCACCAGAGAGTAAAAAAGGCCATTACAGGTGGAAACCACAGGAAGACTTCATGGAAGCAGTAGCATTTTTAATATGAAAGTCATGATCTCTTTCAGAAAGAAATTTGTCCAAGCTGACACATACAGTTCTGGAGAATTATTTAATATTGTCAAATTTGTTCTAACTTATCATTTTTGTCCACTTTTCCATGAGTACCTAGAATTTAAACTACATACATAGTGTTCCTCTTTTGTTAGATTTTTAGAATTGGGAACAGATGAACTGGAACTTAATGGATTTTATTCAGAATTGCTGTGATGATCTAATATGTGTGGCTACAGCTCAGTTTGCTAGCTGTCTTTCAAATACAGATAAGGGGCAGTTCCTGTTTTGTAAAACCAGGGATTCTTTTACAGCCATTCTCTTAAAAGGGAAAGTTTCCATGCCTATCAAGTGACTTCATGTGTATTCTGTTCCTTTTCTGCTTCTCTTTCAGTGGGTAGTCTTCTGGCCTCAGAGCATCCCCTATCAGAAACTTGGAGTTCTTGGGATTTTTACTCAGTCTTTGGTGGATAATCATCTTGAACTCATGCGTAATGGGTAAGTGAGATCTGGAACAAATAGATAGACCATGCAGTATTTTAGAGACTCATGGAGATCTGGGAAGCCTGTATTGCTGATCTTTTATATTTTAATCTTAAACCAACATCTATTTCTCAGTTAGCTGGCATTTTTCTATTATATTTCTGTGACAGCATTCACTTATCAGAGACAGTGCATCTAAAATCAGCAATGACTTTCTGTTTCAGATATTGGCTTGCCTGGTTGATTCATGTGGGAGAATCTGTATATGCTATGATACTGTGCAAGTAAGTGACTGGGATTTTCTTTAATCTCAACTTCCTCCCCTCTTTTTAAAAAATTCATTGAAATTAGAAATAAACTGGGTTAAAGTAATAGAGATACCTTGTGTAACTAGATTATCTGGTTATAAAATCTCTTGAAATTATCAAATGGTTCAAGCAAGTAAGGACAAGTGGTGCTAGCAAATTTTGTAGATAAACTGTGTCCAGATCATAACATATCCCAGCATATTAGTTTTAAAATATTCAGTGTTCTTCCTAGCTGTGTGACCCTGGGCAAGTCACTTAACCCCAGCCTCAGGAAAAAACCAAACCAAAAAAAAATATTCAGTATTTTGAAGGAAAGTTATTATTCAAATTAAAAAATCAGAGAATTTAAAGATTATCTGGTCCAAGACTTCATGACCCTTTTTCACTCAAGAAATTTTTACACAACCCTGTCTCAAATCTGAGCCAAGAAGTGTCTGGCAGCACTCATGCATATTTAATACAAAGTGCTCATATTGTTTTCAGAACCAAGACCACACTGAATTTACACTGATGCAACATGCTACCATAAACTTTTTGGATTCATTATGTTTGATTTTAAATTAAGTTTTGGTCACTGCATTCAGAAACCTTTTACTGTTTTTTATAGATTTTTCACAACTTCCACATTCAGTTACCCAACTCCATGAGATGATGACTCATAATTTAAGAAGCTTTGATCTAGTCTAACCCATTTATTTTATCAAGGAAGATGTTGAAGCCCAGAAGGGTTGAAACTTTTCTAAAGGTCATACATTTATCAAGTATAAGAACAGGGATCTGAAACCAGTTACACAACTCCAAGCCAACCAATTTTTTTTTTTTTTTTTTTTTACTATCTTTGATTCCTTTTCAGTCAGGACCAGGGATAAAGGATGAAAATTTAAGTTCTGTTCAAAATTATAGCCATTTCAAACAAAATTTGAAAAAATATTTTGGTTTAGGAAACAATCTAGTAATAATTTTTTTTTTAATATTAGCTTTGGCACAGCTGCAAAGTATTCATAGTCTTAAGTCATTAAATAGTGATTTCTTTGTTTTTTCTTTCTTTCTTCCTTCTTCCCTCTCTTTCTTATACTTATTTCTTTGTCCCTTTCTCCCTTCTCTCCCGCCCATCTTTTTTTCTTTCTCCCTTCCTTTTCTTTCTTTCTCTTCCTTCCTTCTTAACTTTTTCTTCCTTCCTTCCCTCCCTCCCTGGTAAATATCATCATCTCACACCATAAAATTAGGTTTAGACCCTGTGCTTCCCTCATTTTGCAAGGCCATATACTGGGGGGAGATGGGGGGGAAGTTTTCAGACATTTGAAAAGTTAGAATTTTGAAGTTCAGATCTCTTAATTTGATTAGAACATGGAAAAAGAATAAGATACAGTATTCCTTTTTACTCAGGACTTCGTGGTTGCATCTGTAATAGAGATACCTTGTGTAACTAGGTTATCTAGTTATAAAATCTCTTGAAATTACCAAATGGTTCAAGCAAGTAAGGACAAGTGGTGCTAGCAAATTTTGTAGATAAACCGTGTCCAGATCATAACATATCCCAGTATATTAGTTTTAAAAATACATATTGTGCAAAAAAAGAGGTTGCCAAAAAAAATTTTTTTTCAAAATAGCTTTCATCTAAAATTTTTAATCTAAAAATTGGTTTAAAAAATGGGTTAATTGGTATCATTAAATCTCCAATTGGAGCATAAATGCTGCTTTCATTTTTATGTTTATAAAGAAATCCTTACAATAGTAATAAATAGACAGGATCAAAGGAGACAAAGTGTAAAAATTTTATAATAGTAACACACTAGTTAGGAGGAGGTAACATGGTATCAAGGAAAAATTGATCTATCAACTAAAATTTTATTATTGTCTGTATTTATTTTTTTTCCTTTCTTTTTTTTTTTCCCCCTGAGGCTGGGGTTAAGTGACTTGCCCAGGGTCACACAGCTAGGAAGTGTTAAGTGTCTGAGACCAGATTTGAACTCGGGTCCTCCTGAATTCAAGGCTGGTGCTCTATCACTGCACCATCTTATTGTCTGAATTTAACTGTGTGCTGTCTGAGGTTGACAAGCGAAAGTCCTTTGCTTGAGGAGTTTACAAAGTATCCAGGAAACAGCTAATACATGCATTAAGTATATACAAAGTAATGAGGATAGAACACTTTGCTAATAGGGAGGGAAGGGAGCATTTAGAATCATAAGACCTGAGTTCTCATTTTGGGGATGCCACTACCTTCCTCTGTGACCATGTGACTATGGTCTTCATATCTCAGAACATTTGCCTTTTTTCATCCTCAAAATGAGGGAATTAAACTAGACTATTTCCATGATTCCTTTCAGATTTAAATTTTATGAACCTACATATAAGCTACATGAAATCTAACATATAGTCCCATTTAGTGCTTTAATTACAATTTAAAATCATTTTATGCTTTATTTTGGCAAGTCAAGAAAAAATAAAAGGCAACACTATATCTTAAATATTTTCCCTATTTGGGAAAGAGGGGTAAGGACCATCCACATTTCATCAGAAGGACCTTTACATGAAAAGCATTCCTAAAATCATTTAGCAATGGTTCTAAGAAAGCATGAAAATTACAAACTAGATAATTTTCAATAAATTCTCAATTCTTAGCCAGAAAAAAACCCACTTGTGTGAGATGCTATAAATCAACTTTCCCCTATTGAACTTGTCTTTAGGTACTCAGACATTAATAAGGATTTCAGAGACCAGGGCAAGAAAATAAGTCTTTAGCTTGATTTTTATTCCACTTATTTCCCTTTATTAAGAAAAATGAAAATGACTATGTTTCTAATGTTCTTTTTTTTCTTCCCCTACAGTCAAAAAGGTATCACAAGTGGCCGGGCTCGACTTCTATGGTTGATACAAACATTCTTTTTTGGGATTGCTTCTCTCTCCATCTTACTTGCATATAAACCTTCCCATCACAAAAAAAAGTAAAGGATGAATTAAATGATTTTTTTTGTCCAAATTTTGCAACTTTGTCTAATTTTTTAAATTAGTGTTTTCTTCATTGTTTTAGAAAATGTCTATACTATGAATAGATTTGATTCTTTTTCCTGATCTTAAAACTCTTGCATATAATTGATGATTTTCATCATCTCTGAGCGGAGGCTGCCTAAGTTTACTGAATTCTGTGTAGCTCAACATTTATTGAATACCTGTAGTGTGCAAGGCACAATATGAATTAGACATGTTTAGAGCAGTGGCCCTGGAGTCAGGAGCACTGACTTCAAGTCTAGCTTCAGACACTTGACACTTACCTTGCTGTGTGACCCCAAGCAAGCCATCTAACTCTGTTTGCTTAAGTTTCCATATGTGTAAATAAAAATTTTTAATTTATATCAAATTGCAAAGGTTTTGTACAAACAAAACTAATGCAGACAAAATTAGAAGGGAAACAATAAACTGGGAAAACATTTTTATAGTCAAAGATTCTGATAAAGGCCTCATTTCCAAAATATATAGAGAATTGAATCTAATTTATAAGAAATCAAGCTATTCTCCAATTGATAAATGGTCAAAGGATATGAACAGACAATTTTCAGATGAAGATATTGAAACTATTTCTAGCCATATGAAAAAGATGCTCCAAGTCATTATTAATCAAAGAAATGCAAATTAAGACAACTCTAAGATACCACTATACACCTGTCAGATTGGCTAGAGTGACAGGAAAAGATAATGCTGAATGTTGGAGGGGATGTGGGAAAACTAGGACACTGGTACATTATTGGTGGAATTGTGAATACATCCAGCCATTCTGGAGAGCAATTTGAAACTATCTTCAAAAAGTGACCAACCCTTTGACCCAACAATGTTTCTACTGGATTATATCTCAGAGAGATATTAAAGAAGGGAAAGGGACCCCATATGTGCAAATATGTTTGTGGCAGCCCTCTTTGTAGTGGCTAGAAACTGGAAAGTGAGTGGATTTCCATCAACTGGAGAATGGCTGAATAAATTGTGGTATATGAATGTTATGGAATATTATTGTTCTGTAAGAAATGACCAGCAGGATGATTTCAGAGAGGCCTAGAGAGACTTATAGGAACTGATACTTAGTGAAATGAGCAGGACCAGGAGATCATTATTTACTGCAACAACAATACTATATGATGATCAGTTCTGATGGATGTGACTCTCTTCCAACAATGAGATGAACCAAATCAGTTCCTGTTCACTAATGAATAGAATCGGCTACACCCAGTGAAAGAACTATGGGTGAGAAGGAACCAGGACCATATCTGAGCATCACAGAGCTTCCTTCAATCTTACCTTGCTTAGATTCTCAATTCAGCACACTGTCTGAGAGGTGAAAATTCTGGTGGCTGAGTCTAAAGCTAACTCCCACTCCAGCTGCTCCCAGGGCTCAGTGGAGGTAACCTGGAGGTATTTATTGTCATCCAAGAAACCTCTATCATGGGATCCCTCTTCAGTTGTTCCAGGAGGACCACTGTTCTGCTTGAAGTCCTGTTTATTTTTGCTTCTCTCCTTTCACACTGAACTACTGTTTTACATCATTTACAGAAGAAATATGGACAGCTTGGAATGTTCCGACCTCTTCCATCATCTTCCCAGAATCCTCTCAGCCATCTCCTGAAATCATGGTTCATCATTGTGCTGATCAAATTCCTTAAGTCTTTTAAAGTTGTCTTCATAATGTTATTATATAAATTATGCTTTAGGTTCTGTTTACCTCACTCTATATTATTGGTTTATAAAAGTGTTCTAGTATTTCCTGGAATTACTGCTTTCATGATTTCTTATGGTATAATTGCATTATATTCATATATCATAATTTGTTCAGCCATTCACTAATTGATGGACAGTCCCTTTAATTTCTATTCATTTGCCATTACAAAAAGAAGTGCAATAAACATGTTTCTATAAGGGTTTTTTTTTATTTTATTTTTTATTATAGCTGCATATGCATGGGTAATTTTTCAACATTGACCCTTGCAAAAACTTCTGTTCCCACTTTTTCCCTCCTTGCCTCTAACCCCTCTCCTAGATGGCAAGTAGTCCCATCCATGTTAAATATGTCAAAGTATATGTTAAATACAATATATGTATACATATTTATACAGTTATCTTGTTGCACAGGAAAGACTGGATTTAAAAAGAAGGTAAAGATAACCTGAGGGGGGAAAAAAAAGCAAGCAAACAGTAACAGAAAGAGTGGAAATGTTATGTTGTGGTCCATACTTATTTCCCATTGTTCTTTCCCTGGGTGTAGCTGGTTCTGTTCATTACAGATCAATTGGAACTGATTTGGATCCTCTCATTGTTGAAGAGAGCCACATCCATCAGAACTGATCATCATGTAGTTGAAGTGTATAATGATCTGGTTCTGCTCATTTCACTTCGTATCAGTTCATGTATGTCTCTCCAAGCCTCTCTGTATTCATCCTGCTGGTCATTTCTTATGGAATAACAATATTCTATAACATTCATATACCACAATTTATTCAGCCATTCTCCAATAGGTGGGCATCCTCTTAATTTCCAGTTTTTAGCCACTACAAAAAGGGCTGCCACAAACATTTTTGCACATATGGGTCCCTTTCCCTATAGATTTTTTTTTTAAATTTAAATCTATTTTTATAGAAATAAATATCTTTAGAAAATATGTATAAAAATGGAATTTCTGGATCAAAAAGTAGACACAATTTTTAAAAATTTGAAGCATAATTGCAAATTACTTTTCAAAATGGCAGAACCAATTCCTATCTTTTTTTTAATTAATTTTATAATTATAAATTTTTTTTGACAGTATATATGCATGAGTAATTTTTTTATATTTCCCTTGTATTCATTTTTCCAGATTTTCCCCTCCCTCCTTCTACTCCCTCCCCTAGATGTCAGGCAATCCCACACATTTTACATGTGTTACAGTATAACCTAGATATAATATATGTGTGTAAATCCAATTTTCTTGTTGCACGTTAAGTGTTGGATTCCGAACCAATTCCTATCAACATAAGAAAAAGGGTGCTTGTGCTCCAACATGTGTCATTTTCCTTTGTGTGTGTGTGTGTGTGTGTGTGTGTGTGTGTGTGTGTGTGTGTATGTTTTATGCCTGATAGCTATTAGGTAGAACCTCAGGATTATTTCATTTTGAATGTATCCAATTTTTAGTGATCTCAAGCATTTTAAAAAATATGATTATTGTTGCTTGGATTGAGTATTTGACCAGGACTTTAAAGCCTCATTTCTATAGTTATAATCTATATACATGTGTATGTATGTGTTGAAAAATCTCTTCTTGAATATCCTAAAAGTAAACATCATCCAACTTTAACTTGAGAAACCTCCAGCGAGGTAAATTTATTTCTTCTTGAGACAATTAAGTTTACTCTGAGAGGTCTAATTTTTAGGAATTCTTTCCTTTCATGAAATTGAAATCAAGCTCTTTCCAATTGCCTTCTTTTGTCTTCCCTGTTAGCCAAGCAGAGCACTCTAATGCTTTTTCCATATGACAGACCTTCAGATTTTAAATACCTAAATGGAACCACTCCCTATACTTCTTAAGATTTCTCTATTTCTATTCATGACACTACCATTAATAGTCATCACTTTTAGAGGTGGTAGAATTATCTCTAACTCCTTTTCCTCTCTTAATCCCCAAGTACAATAAATAGCTAAAATCTCTTCCTAGTCCTCCTTTTTTTTTTTTTTTCCAACTATGAAAACTTCAATTTAAACTTGCATTGAGCAGGTCAACCTTCCCCTCTCAAATCCTTCATTAGTTCCCCATGAATATAGAACAGAATAGAATATACTAGCCTGTCATTCAATGATTTGGTCCCTACTTCATTTTTTAGACTTCACTATTTTCTCTTGTAACTTTATATTCCAGATACCTACAATTACTTTGTTTCCTAAAATGTTATCTTATTTTCCTGCCTTTGTTCACTGAATAGCATTTATGTAATACTTTCAATTTACAAGGTCTTTTATATACATGATCTCCTTAGATCTTGAAATGGTAGCCCTCTCACATGTGCCTAGTCAAAATTCTACCTTTCTTCCTTTGCCTTTTGTAATCTTACTTTGCAGATCTCCTTATCTTCAAGAAAATGATTATTCCCTCCCCTAAGCTTCTATATCACTTACATTGTATTGAATCATTTGGATGATTCATCACTTCCAAATGTTAATATCATTTGTACCTAAGTCTTCTCTTCCCTTCTAGATATCAAAATTTGTTGAGGCCGAGGACAATCAAGGCTGTTATAGAGCATTAAATCTATTTTTTGCTTACAGTTCTTGTTGCCTTTGACAAGCAACTTTAAAGGTTTTCTTTGAAACTCAATTTCTTTGAGTGTAGACCACAGCATAGCATTTCCACTCTGTCTGTTATTGTTTGTATTTTTATTTTCCTTCTCAGGTTATTTTTACATTCTTTCTAAATCTGATTTTTCTTGTGCAGGAAGATAACTGTATAACTGTATTTATACAGTTGTGTGTATATATATATTGTATTTAACATATACTTTAACATATTTAACATGCATTGGTCTACCTGCCATCCTGGGGAGGGAGTGGGAGAAGGAAGTGAAAAGTTGGAAAAGAAGGTTTCAAAAGGGTCAGTGATGAAAAATTACCCATGCATATGTTTTGTAAATAAAAAGCTATAATAAAATAATAATTATAATAATAATAAGGAAACTCAATTTCCTATCTGTAAAATGGGATAATACTTGCACTAAAACAACAAAACATAAAACTTACTCTTCTTTAGGATTATTATGAAGATCAAATGACAATGTATGTAAAGTTCTATGTTTGCATAAGCTAACAAATAAAACTTTTGCACAAAGTTGGTATTTGAGGAATAAATGTGTTTGTATATTTTTTGTCTTATAATTCACAATTCCGGTTTTCACATTTTCTTCAGAATCCTTCCCTTGTAACTCCATCTCCAGTCCATAAGGGAATTTGGAACATATAATAAAATTGAATTTTGTTTATAACTTTTTGTTGTTGTTTTATGTTTTAAAAAACTGAATAAGTTATGGTATATGAATGTTATGTAATATTATTGTTCTATAAGAAACTATCAGCAGAATGATTTCAGAGAGGCCTAGAGAGACTTATAGAACCAGGAGATCATTGTACACGGCAACAGCAAGGTTATATAATGATCCATTCTGATGCATGATTTTATGATGATGAGAGCCATCTATATTCAGAGAAAGATCTCTAGGAACTAAGTGGATCACAACATAGCATTTTCACTTCTTTTATTGTTATTTGCCTGAATTTTATTTTCTTTCTCATTTTTTTTCTTTTTGATCTGATATTCCTTGTGCAGTAACATAATTGTATAAATATGTATGCCAATATTGTATTTACACATATTTGTACCATGTTTAACACATATTGGATTACTTGCCATCTAGGGGACGAGGTGGAGGAAATGGGGGAATTGGAACACAAGGTTTTTTAAGGATCAGTGGTGAAAAATTATCTTTGCATAAATTTTGAAAATAAAAAGCTTCAATTAAAAAAAACCTTCACTTGAGAAAATCTTACTGTGATTTGAGCTGTTGTTCTCATAGTGATAAAATACTATTGATTCATCCCTCTGACATCCTGTTTGTTCCTCTTGCCATTCAAAGGGCTTTATTTACAAGAACAGGTATATTTATATGTTCCTCACTATACTTTTAAAATAAATATTATTTATATCAGAACATGATAATAAATGTTGGATTAGTTTCCATTACTTCTCACTGAGTTGGGAGACACAAAATATCAAACAGTTTTAGGGTTTATAGATTTCTCTGCAATTTGGAAAAGCTTTTTTTCAAATGATAACTTTTTACAAAATCCCACTTTATCTATTAAATGGTATATTGCAAAGGAAATAAAATAAATTAAAATTAATATTCTAATATTTGTAAAATACTATCTGTATAATTGTTACCTGTTCTGAAATTAATTATAAAATGAAATAAATAACACAACCTCTAGTGTTAGGGTTCACTTTAGAAAATTCAATATTCAAAAGCATTCATAACATACTGTTCAATAAACATTTCCCTTGAACTATGATTATTTAGCAGATTGTATATCTACAAAGGACAGATTTGAGGGAAAATTACTTTTTTAAAAAAGCATAGGATAGTCCTTTTTCTAACATGTAACTATTACCAAGAAAATGGACTTGTGTCATCATTTAAAATATTCAACATGCAGTCTTCATGTGTTCTCCTTTTCCTAATAGTGGATCTGTGTTAATCTATCTAAACCCTCTCACCTTAGTCTTAAGATTAATGGCAGACATTTAGAATATGTCTGATTGAGGTTAGAGAGTATACTGTGTTCTTGGGGGAAAGTGAAGCAAATTGGGATCTTAGAGATTAAAGAAAGTGATGTTATTAAGCCTAAATAGAGGGGCTTCTTATTCAATATGCCATAAGCAACAAACAGGATCTCGAATTTAGAGCCTTTGACATAAAATCCAGTGTTTTTTCTACCTTCTCGTCATTGTCTCTTTTGAAAAAGCAAGAGCAAAATTGAGATTACCATAGGCTTTTCAGAGTTAGAAAGAACCTTAAAAAGTCAGCTAATACTTAATTGTGTATAAAATGTTCCCATCTGGCTATATTCCTCTGGATATCCAAGGAACCTATCTATCCTTTAGCCCTAGAATTTTTGCTTCATCAGCACCTAAGACCCCTGAGGGCCTTCCCTCTGATTTAGAGGGTGGAGAACTCCTCTCAAAAAAAAAAAAAAAATCCCATTTAAGAAAAAGGCCCAGGGCAACCATTTATTTCCCACCCAATAGCTCTTCTAAACTGCTCTAATACAACCATCCCACCTTTTGCTGTTCCCAACTTTTCTGCTTCCTTTTGTGTGTTATCTCTCCCTTCCCATTTGATTGTAAATTCCTTTGAAAGCAGGGATTATCTTTTGCCTCTTTGTATCCGGAGTGTTTGGAATTCTGCCAGGCACATAGGAGGTGCTTAATAAATGCTTATTGATTGATTGAAATCAGGGATTGCCTATTTTTTTTTTTTTAACAAAGCTTTTTATTTTCAAAATATATACATGGATAATTTTCAACATTCACCCCTACAAAATCCTGTGTTCTAATTTTTCCCTCCCTTCCCCCATCTCCTCTAGAGGGCAAGTAATCCATGTTAAAGATGGAACAGGTTTGAATCATCTCATTGTTGGAAAGAGCTATGTCCATCAGAATTGATCATCATAGTCTTGTTGTTGACATGTATAATGATCTCCTGGTTCCACTCTTTCCACTTAGCATCAGTTCATATAAGTCCCTCCAGGCCTCTCTGAAATCATTCTGCTGATCATTTCTTATAAAAAAATAATATTCCATAACATTCATATACCACAGCTTGTTCAGCCATTCCCCAATTTATGGGCATCTACCCATTTTCCAATTCTTTGCTGCCACAAAAAGGGCTTCTACAAACATTTTTGCACATGAATCCTTTTCCCTCCTTTATGGTCTCTTTGGGATACAAAGTCCAGTAGAAACATTGATGGATCGAAGGGTATGCATATTTTGATAGCCCTTTGGGCATAGTTCCAAATTACTTTCCAGCTAAGAACTCCACCAATAAAGTGTCCCAGTTTTCCCATTCATCATTCCCCTCCAACATTCATCATTATCTTTTCCTGTCATCTTACCCAATCTAAGAGGCATGAAGTAGCACCTTAGAGTTGTCTTAATTGATATTTCACTAGCCAGTAATGATTTAGAGCTCCTTTTTATATGACTAGAAATGGTTTTAATTTTTTTTACCTGAAAATTGTCTTTTCATATCCTTTGACAATTTATAAATTGGATAATGGCTTGAATTCCTATAAATCTGAGCCAATTCTCTATATATTGTAGAAATGAGGCTTTTATAACTCTTGAATGTAAAGTTTTTTTCCCCAATTTATTGCTTCCCGTCTAATCTTGTCTGCATTGGTTTTGTTTGTACAATTTTCTCTATCTTTTTCATATTTGTATTCTCAATACTTAACATAGAGCCTGGCACATCTACATATCTAATATCTCTTTAGGGACTGCTAGCTACCCCACTGGAATTCAAAATAGTAAGTTCTTTATTAAGTTTCTCTATGTATTTGAAATATCTTTCAGAAAGAAGCCTGTCAGATCTGTGGAAAAGGGAGGAATTTATGACCACAGAAGAACTAGAAAACTAGTGAATACAAAATGGATAATTATTGATTACATTAACTTTAAAAGAAAGGAAAGTAAAAGAAAAAAAGAAAGGAAATAAAGAAAGAAGATTCTATTCTTAGCCTTTTGCTGTGTTTTTTTTTTGTCAATAGTATTTTGTTTTTTTCTAAACACACACATAGTGTCCAATATTCATTTTTTTGAGATTTTATATCCCAAAATTTTCTCCCTCCCTCATGTGCTCCCTCCCCAAGATAGCAAGCAATCTGACATAGGTTAAACATGTGCAATAAAGGCCTCATTTCTAATATACAGAAAATTTACTCAAATTTATAAGAATATAAATTATTCCCCAATTGATTAATGGTCAAAGAATATGAATAGACAATTTTCAGAGGAAGAAATTAAAACCATCTATAGTCATATGAAAAAAATGCTCTAAATCATTATTGGTTAGAGAAATGTAAATTAAGACTATTCTGAGGTACCACTTCACACCTCTCAGATTGACTAAGATGTCATCATTGATAGAGTTATGAACCGATCCAGCCATTCTGGAGCGCAATTTGGAGCTATGCCCAAAGAGCTATAAGACTGTGTATGATTTTTTTGATTCAGCAGTGCTGCCGCTGGTCTGCATCCCAAAGAAATCATAAGAGAGGGAAATGGACTCACATGTGCAAAAATGTTTGCAGCAGCTCTTTTTCTGTGGCAAAGAATTGGAAAATGAGTAGGTGCCCACCAATTGGAAAATAACTGAATAAGTTATGGCATAGGAATGTAATGGAATATTAGTTTTATCAAAAATTATGAACTGACTGATTTTAGAAAGACCTGGAAAGCTCTACATAAACTAATGCTGAGTGAAACAAACAGAACCAGAAAAACACTGTATGTAGGAACAGCAAGATTGTGAAACTAGCACAAACTTGATTCTTTTCAGCAGTTCAGTGATTCAAGACAATTCCAATAAACTTTTGGATTTTAAAAATGTCATCTGTATGTATCCAGAGAGAAAACTATAGAGATTGAATGTAAATCAACAAATGCTATGTTTACTTTTTTTCCTTTTTCTTCTATTTTTATTTTTTCCTTTTGTTCTGATTTTTCTCTTCCAGCATGATTCATAAGGAAATGTTTTTTTTTTAAAAATGAATGTACATGTATAAAAATATGATATTTTTGCATATAATTGAGGAAAATAAAAGAAAAAAGATTAAAAAAAAAGAAATGAATTCAGAAAAGAAAGAAACCTGTGTGTCAAAAACAGGGGTATTTGAGGGGAAAGGGCAAATGGGACACATGGCACTTAGATTAAACTTCAAAATTATTAATGTATACATTAAAAAGGAAAAATCAAACTTTATAAGTTCTTAATCATTCTCCATTTTTCTTATATAGTAGTTGCACTCACACAAAGTTGGGTCTTCAGAGCAATGAATGAATATTACCTTCAATAGTGTAGGTTCCAGGCTCCTACAACTATAGCAAGCAAGCCTCCATCAGTGTGCTGTGCTTTAATAATAGACACAATTAACTCAAAACAAAAACATTAAAATGACATAGTGAAAACACCCCAAACAAGTCCCTCCTAAAAAAAAAATCTACATTGTACTCTCCCACAAAAACATCTATAAGAAAAGTGGGAACAAATAGTATATTTATAGCAAGGAACACAGAGAGACTATACATCCAAGACATGCCTCAATGCTCATTCCTCATAGAGCTCTCACAAAGCCTCTTCACTTCATAGCTAGACCTAAAACCTGCTTCTTTCTGCAACTTGCATCTCTATTTTGGGAGCTAGATCTCTCTTGATTACAAAGCTGGCTTACTTCTGCTATCAAAAATTCTTCTTCTCAAGCCCACTCCCTCCTCCTTTTTGCACATGTGTGTTCTTTTTTACTTACCTTCTCTTCTCCTTTTCAAAACCACAGAAAAGATCCAATGCTCTCCCAGGAACTTCCTTTGTTCTTAACTCTATAATTTTTGAATACACAGAAGGACTGAAGGGTTACTTCCTGATATCCTGAGTACAAAACAATCAAGAGGAGTAAAGCTCCTTTAAAGTTTGTCTATTGGATCATAATAGGCAACTCAGAGGCATGGAAACTTCAATCAACTAAGTCAATTCTCCAAGTACTCAATGTATAACATTCCCCAACTATAACTAAAATAATGTCCTTTTTGTAAACTGTTGAATGACACATAAATATTTCATTTCACCTTATTATTTAATCTCAACTACTAGGAGAGCAACATCATATAATAGTGAATTGTGAATCACTTATATGTTTTAAGCAATACAACAATATAAGACAATTCCAAAGAACTCATGGTGGAAAATGCTATACATGTTCAAAAAGAATTGATGGAATCTAAATGCACATTGAAACGAACTTTTTTTTTTTTTCTTAGAGGGTTTTGGTCTGTGTTTATTTGATATTCCTAATGTAATGTAGAAATATGTTTAGCATATCTGCACATGTATAATATGTATGTATATCAAATTGTTTGCTTTTTCAATGAGGGAGGGAGGAAGGGAATTAGAAAATTTGGAATTCAAAATTTAGTAATTTAGAAAATTTAAAGGAATTGATTTGGGTCTTTGGGAAATTCAAAGAAATTAAAAAGTAATAAAGGGGAATTGGGAGTGTTACCACGAATTTTTGAGATGAGTTAACTAAAAATAATTATTGTTTTAAAAAAATTGAAATTTAAGCACTACCAATAACAATTGTCAATAATTTGGGCTAAAAATTTTATTGTAGTAAATTAGAGGGGCAGCTAGGTGGCACAGTGGATAGAGCACCATCTCTGAATTCCGGAGGACCCCAGTTCAAATCTTGTCTCAGACACTTAACACTTCCTAGCTATGTGACCCTGGGCAAGTCACTTAACCCCAGCCTCAGGGAAAAAAATAATTTAAAAAATTAGAATAATTTATTGTTTTTGTATGTAGACAATCTCCTAAGATTGTTGAGAGAAGCATGTGATTGTAAAGGGCTTAGCATAATGCCTGACTTGAGTAGGACTTCAATTAGATATACTCTTCCTAATTAGCATGAAAAATTAACAAATTTGCTGCTTTATTTCAGGAATGCAAACTCTAACTGAAAAGTCATAAATTAAACATTTTAAAGTGTTTCTGAAAATAGGCCTTTGAAATTCCTTAAAACAATTTTTTAAAGTGGCCTAGAAAAAAACCTATTCTGTGAAAAAAAATATATTAAGACTTATAACATAAATGGCTTTCTATGATTTGGTGAACCTGAAATAACTTGCAATTGGGAGAAATAAGTGACAAAATGTTCCAATGTTTTTGTTTGTGAGTTGTAAAATTTTAACAACCCTGCTGACAGGGTATGGTGAAACTTTGTAGCACTGGGGTTTGAGAAATTGTTTTCTGGCCAAAATGGATAAATGTGCCAACAGAAACCCTGAATCCAAAAATTTACTCTTTGTGAACTTGTATTACTAAATATGGGTATAATTCCTGACTCTCGTTTAAATAATAGCATCCTGTCCCTACAATGATGTTGAGCAAAATGGGAATAACAAGATAATGATAAACAGGTCTCTTAGGTCTAGTTGATTGAAGAAGGTAAGCTACTCCTCCCCAGAGTTTCTATTACCAGGTATTCTTTTTTAGTTTATTAGTGGAAGGGAAGGGGAGAAAAGTGATAATAGATAATAGATTCAATTAAACAAGGTTGGGTTGCTCCTGGTATCATCCTAAAGGCAACTTGCGTAACAGATACTTGTCCCAACTTGTGTAGGTTTTAACCAGCTTGTGTATTGTCCCATTAGCTATTACCCCTTCTTGAACACTTGAGAAAAAACTATGACGACCAAGGCAAACATTGAGCAAGATTGAATTATTTAGTTCTAAAGCCACTCTGGTACCATAGTTTTCACCAGCTACGTGATTATCAAGAAATACAATTGAGCCAATGATCTACGAAAGCAGAAGGCAACAAGAATATCTGCAGACTACTTCAAGTGGAGTTTGGTCTCAAGAAAAGGTGGAGAAAGTTAATTTTTAGCATTAGCATAGGTAGAACTCTCCTGACTTGATTTTCTCTTGAATGATTTTCCCACCTGGTTAAAAGTCTAAGCCTACTTGTACCATTTTGTCAGCACAATTGGCTATCTTTTCTGGAAGTGACATTAATTTAGCTCAGTATTTTTTTGCCCTCATTATAACTATATCCTCTTTATCATTCTATGGCAAATTTCTATAGTCATGAAAAATCATCAGTGTGAACACAAAATAGAATCTTTTATCTAAAGGCTAATACTGAAGAACTTCTGAGCTACTATAATAGGATACAGGTATAAATTTTCAATGATTTAGCCTAGATTTTTAGTCCTTTCAAAATTAATATGAGAATAATTGAGTATTAGTGGGAAAGTTTATGGTACTAAGTTATTGTTCTAATTAAATCTAAAATGGAAATATCTTCCATTTTCGTTTGAAGAAAAGAACTTTAGTGCAGTTTCCTTGGAGGAGAGTTATTTACAGAATATCTAAATGGAAAAAGCCAATTTAGTTGGATTTATTATTACATCTGGACATTGAACATTTCTTGAAAAAATTTATTATAAACATTTATAATTATAATTTATAATTATAAAATTATAATTATAATATTTCTTGAAAAGTGTTTTATTATAAACAATGTATATAATATGCACTGTCATGAAATTGATTACTCAATCTTGTATATCCCACACCAGAGCTTTTTCTGACAATTGCAGCCATTTTGGAACTTTTCAATCAATTAATTTATTTAAATGAATTCATTTCCTATAAAAAATGTTGTTAGTTCTTTAGCAGACTCCCATCCTCCTTTGAGGGGAATGTTTTGAAAATTAATCTTGTTTATAAAATATAATAATAATAATAATAACAACAAACATTAGATAATTATATATGCCCAAAATTGTAGATTCTCTGGCTTTTTCACTTGTTATTCACATTAGTGCTATTATGTTTGAGCTAGCTTTCACTACCTCACTTGATTGTCATCACAAAGTTGTCTTGAATTAAGATTTATTAAAAAAAAGGGGGATTTCTACAAGTGACAGAACTGAAGAAGTAATTATGATAGAAGCTGCTCTAAGACCCCACCCAATCATATGTACCTAAGAGGATAAGTTCCCAGAGCCCCAGAACATTACATCAGTTTCAGAAACCAGGTAACTGGTATATGATGAGGTGTCTGAACCTTAGGTATAATGAACTCAAAAAACACACACACAAAAGGAAATGGGTTACTAAAAAAGGGATTGTGCCACTTTAAGATTTATTTACCAAAGGGGACTGCCCCTAATGCCTCTTATCAATGCTTCAATCAATCTCTTTTTTCCCCTTACACTGCTAATTGCCCCCTTTGGTTCTCATAGAGAAGTGCCTTCTATGCACCTAAATTGTGATAATCCATAGAAAATTTACCCTTGTAAATGTGGGAATGTGATAGATGGCTTATTGGATCTCTGTTTATTTCCCATCAGTATTAATCAGTTTGATACGAATTCTGATAATGGACAAAAGAGCTGTGAACTGCTTAATCATAGGAAGCTGACTAGAGGATCTCCACCTTTGTTTTTCCTTTTTATTACTTTATGACTTAAGGTCAGCTAGGTAGAGGTGACTCAATTTACATAGAAAGCCCCCCAGCTATTTTTGTTTTCACTTTGTCTTCTTCTCTTTCTCAACTTGGGGAGAGGACCATGAACATCTGGTCAATGAGTGACTCTGGTTGCTGGCCTGCAGCCTGCCTTTCTACGAAAAGATTGGCCCATGAGGCTGTTTTGACATCAGCTTAGCCTATGGGTGCGCTCATTGACTTGGTGGGACCTTGAAAAAAGTCTAGATATGTTTGATTAAAATCTGCTCACTAGCTATTTGTCAATCAAGGGACTTCGTATTTTGCGTAGACCCTCCTAGACGATCAAGGGAAATCTCAATTCACCAATAAAACTCTATTCTTGGTCTGCTTCACCTGTATTGCCTGGACATCAGGCACTACAAAAACTAAGGCTCTAGAGAAAGTGAGTGTCTCGGATCATGAGGAAGATCTGAGATGGACATCATTACTGGAGGTCATGGACTCTTCAATAAAGTACCTTTGGTTCAGAGCTCTGACTAGTGGTTTTTATTGCAAATAGGACAATTTTAGAATTGCTACGCAACTTAAGTTTTCCAATGACCTTACAGAAACTTCATTCATTGATTCAACCAACATTTATTAAGCTTCTGTTGTGGGCAGAGCACTACACTAGGTGCTGCAGGAAATGTTTATATGCATACAGTCCAATCTGATTTGAGATCTTAAATATTATTATTTTTACAGATAAGGAACTTTCAACCCACAGAGGTTGTGACTCTCTTAGAATGGTCACAAGTGGTAAGTAACCGAGCCAGGTTTCGAACTTCTGACTCCAAACTGAGTGCTTTCCCATTCTACTACATTGTGATCTCTGCCTTCTTTTCATTTACGCTCTACGGATATTTCCTCAGCATTTTTTTTTGCCACTGCTTTTCACAAGCCCACCTCCTGCTCTGGCCACGAGGGGACTATAACCATAAGGGCTTCTGTAACTAGTGTTAGTGATGTAATTTTCCCTCACTGCTACATCCACTCCAGGGATGGGTAGCGTTCTAAGAGGGCACTCCGGAGCTGAGTTGCTTGTTGCTTGTCTCTAGTCTCAGTAACACAGGTGACCTAGGGGAGAAGAGAGAGGACAGGTTTTTCATCAAAATTCACAGACCTAGCTATGAAGTTTAAATAGACACTTTACAAGGTCTTAGTATATTTGAATATGCTGGTCAAGTTTCTTAATACTAGTCAGTTCCATTATCCTTTTGCTCCTAAGGCATTAAACACTTGAGTCTTGTATCTGTGATAGACCATTAGCCATTCCTCTTCCCATTTTATAGAGACGCAAACAGACCCAATGGTGATGCGATTTGCTTGGTCTTTCAAGAAGTTAGAAGTGGGATTTAACATTCTGCCTCACAATTCTCAAGCATCACTATTATCCCATATCCCCTCCTCACATTTCCTTTCCTCTTCTTTTATTTCTACAAGATGTGCTTATTTCTTTTGTCTCTGTGGTGTTCCACACAAGACAATGTATATCTGAACATTTATTCTTATTTAATCGTGATGCTGGTGACTGCTGAAAAAGAGAATAGAGGCATGGGAACCATGCCTGGGACGATCACAGTTTGGAAAACCATTGCCACTCTTTCCAGCTTTCCTTGTTTTCCTGATTGGAAACATTACATTCTCATGATTTGTCCCAAGAGTCATAAGACCTGGATGCAAATCCAGTTGTATGCTGTAAAATGGGAGTAGGGTTTGCTCTACTTCCCCAGAGTAGTTATGAGGAAAGGCTGCCATTCTTAAAAATCTATGAACCATAGAATTGCATATCTGGAACTGGAAAGGATTTCAAAGGCCAGTAAATTCAATCTCATTTTACATAAGAGGAAACTCAGAAAGAGGGGGAGAGGGCAAGCAACTCTTCAAAGAAATAAAATTAGCTTGAAAAGTGGAATAAAGGGAATGTTGATATGCAGGGAAAGAAGAAGAAGGAAAGCAAGTCCATGGGAATCCTATATCTTACAGGTAAGGGAATCTTACATACTATCATTTTACAAATGATAAAGTGGAGACCTAGAGGGATACAAGTAATTTGTCTGAAGTCACAATGAATTAGAAGAACAATGATGCACACCGAGATGCACTGACTCAGCTCTTTCCATTGTACCAAGCATAATTTTCAACTGCCTTTCTTAACTAAAAAGAAAGCTCTGAGATTAATGACAACACTCTACTACAGCTCAGTTGTTCCTTCATTTTCTGTTGCACTTGTTTTTGGTATTAATTTTATAAATTCTTTTATTAACTTTTCTCTGGAATATTGCTTTATGCATCACTTTTTTGGACAGTGTAAACAAGGTGAATGATGTTCATTCTTTGTTGTTGTTTTATTTAGTCATTTATTTAGTTGTTTTTAGTCATGTCCAACTCTCTATGACTCCATTTGGGAGAGATAGTAGAGGGTGGTTTGCCATGGCAAACAAGATTAAGTGATTTGTCCAGGGTCATACAGCCAGTAAATATTTGAGGTCAGATTTGAACTCAGGAAGATAAGTCTTTCTGATTCCAAACTCAGAACTCTATCCATAAAGTTGTTGAGAACACTAAGGAGACATTGTTTGTCTGACTTTGTGAGCATGAGAAACAATACTATATTGTCCCTATGTGACACATTTTATTATGCATCTTGTACAAAAAAAGTCAACCAAATTTGAATATTTTCCTCTTTCTCTTTTCCTTCCTTCCTTCCTTCCTTCCTTCCTTCCTTCCTTCCTTCCTTCCTTCCTTCCTTCCTTCCTTCCTTCCTTCCTTCCTTCCTTCCTTCCTTCCTTCCTTCCTTCCTTCCTTCCTTCCTTCCTTCCTTCCTTCCTTCCTTCCTTCCTTCCTTCCTTCCTTCCTTCCTTCCTTCCTTCCTTTCTTTCTTTCTTTCTTTCTTTCTTTCTTTCTTTCTTTCTTTCTTTCTTCTTTTAAAAGCTATATTTAACCAAACAAGTCAACAAGAGGGGAATACTCCTACAGGCAACTTTTATTTTTTTTCTATTTATCTACTTCCTATCTCTTGTAGGGGAGAAAAAACTGCTTTCTTGGACCAATGGTGTCAATGTAGTATGGAAGAAAGAACTTGCCCAAGGTCACCCATACTTAGCTAACAGAAAAGTTGAGATCAGAACTCAGGACTTCTACACAGTAGATGACCATGGAATACAGAATGACAAAGCAGATAGTGTTACATAAAATAGAATGGAATATTGCTATGTCACATCTATAAAAGAATTCAGAGAAACATGGGAAGACTTATGCAAACTGATCTAGAGTAGATTAGTTCTATCAAAAACAATATACTTATGAATACATGACATGAATACAATGTCAATGGAAACAACAACAAATGAAAGTTAACATTGTGTAATTATGACTGATTTATGTTTAGAACAAAAGAGAAAATATATCTTTCCCCCTCCTTTGCAAAAGATGGGTAAAGAACACTGCTTATATTGCCAGATTCAGTTGATATGTTTGCTAACATTAATGATTTCCTTTCTTTTTTTCTCTTTTTTATTTTTTGTTTCAAGGGATTATTCCCTGAATAGGGAAGGGGAGAACATATATGGACACATACACACACACATACACACATATTTATAGATACATGTAAATACACATATTTTTCAAGACATACTTGGAGATGAAAGTGATGTTAAAAACAAAAGACATGAAAATTATTTAAAATTAAAAATAAAAAAATCCAAGTCATTTAATCCAGATCAAGAACACTTTCTCTTAGGAATAAAAGAATAGAATTTAGGACACAATGGAACTGGGGGTATGATTTCAGTCCCTTGATTGAATTGACAAGCTATTGGCAAGCACTGCTCAGAAATCACCCATCTTTAGGATGCCTACCAACCCTATCTTTCTTACCTTTGTCATGAAGAGCTTAGAGGTCAAAAATCCATGTTCCTTCTGAATGTCCAGCACCCTAAAAGATACAGAGAGTCATACAGGAGAAATGCACTGCGGTTCTCCATGACTGTCCTTAATTGAACAGTCACTATTACACCATGACTAAGGCAACAGCCAGATGACAATACTGTCTCTCTCTTCTGCTTTCCAGCTGGGCATTGCCACTCACATTGCAAGCAAAGCTTTTATTTTACTGTTGGTAGTACTTTTGACAAAGGACTACCCTCCTATCTTTCTTTGAACCTTATCTGCAAGGTAGTGAGCCAGGGTTGAAAAAGCGATGAAACTCAGAGTTGCATGATTTGCCAGGCATTCAGATGGTAGGAAGTAGGGGCATTAGAAACATCTTTTTTTAGAATGTCTTTAAACTCCCAAATCAATGCTCTACTACAACATATTATCTCTCCGATCCACTCAATCTATATTTCTCCTTAGAGGCTTGTAACAATAGTTCTCAAAGTCCATTAGTCTCCTTTTTATTTTATTTTTACATTTGAATACACATTGAAAAGGTTTATTTTTAACTAAACCTTTTTATTTTCAAAATATATACATGGATAATTTTTGACATTCACCCCTACAAAGCTCTGTGTTTTAATTTTTTCTCTCCCTTCCTCCCAGCACCTCCCCCAGTCAGCAAGTAATCCAATATATGTTAAACATGTGCAATTCTTCTATACATATTTCCACAAATATCATGATTAGCTTCCTTTTTTTAAGCTGGAAAGACATTTGCAAATTATGCATTGAGCAGTGCAAAGAACATTGACTTTCAAGTCAGTGAACAATGGCTTAAATCCCGCATCTGCTATCTGTAAGACATCAGAAAATGGAGTTCCTTTCTCTGGGCTTTAGGTCCGTCATCGTTAAAATGAGAGGGATGGAATTATGGGACCCCTAAAGTCTCTTCCAGCTGCAAATCTATAATTCTACAGTTTCTCTTGTTCCTTCTTATGTACCCTCCTCTTCCCTTTAAACTCCTCCCCACAATTCCCAAAGAACCATTTTCTAAGTAGATTGTAGTTCTTGGAAGAGTGATCTAAAACTTTAAGATATGCTTCTAATAGTTCAATTTCTCCTCCTTACCCTAGGACAAAGGTTCTTAAACTGAGTTGTGACATACAGGGTTGTATAACTGAATGTGAGGATCACAAAATTATGATTTATTATCAATAAATATTTGATTTATTTATCTATTTTATAACCTATATACCTAGGATTCCATAAAATTTCTTGGGGGAAAAGGGAACCATGAATAGAAAAAAGTTTAAGAACCTTTGATTAGAGAATAATAAAAGTCACCATTTCTTCTAAGGAAAACCTGCTCCTTCCAATTCAATCCTTCTCTACCGAGCATTATCTTATTAACTTTCCAATTGTTCTGAAGGCCTAGTAGAATATGAATTCCTTGAGGGTAAGAAAAAGTTTCAGCTGGTCTGTGCAACCTTTAACAAAGGCAAAGAGAAAGTACTTTTCTACTTTAAGAGATCTAAAGACCCTTCATTTAATTTAAAACTCTTGGGAAGGAAACCTCTTTTAGATTCTAACTGCCTCAGGATAAAAACTAATTGATTTAAAAATCAAGATTTCCCCTGAAATCTGCATAGTTCTTTAGCCTGGAGAAGTGAAGCTATTTGGGCTAATCCACGCTTTTTAGGATTCTAATCTCTACACTGGGTCGCAAATCTCCCTCTCCCTTTCCATTTGCTTAAGTCCCCTTGATTTCTCTCCTTCCTAAGAGAGGCACTCTATCACCCAGCATAGACTCTGACAAAGAATGATGTACTTGGCCATCTAGAGCAAACTTTGAAATTACCTTACTACCTCTCGGTCAAGAACCTCCAGCAGCTTGGCCATGTCCCTTGCATTGTCAGGTATCCAGAGAGAGAACTTGCAGGTCTGGCTATCCAGGGTCAGGGCCCTCTGGATGCATTGCTGTAAGAGGGGCAGGCTAAGGTTTCCACTGCACAGGACCACACTCACTCTGTAAAGGAAGACAGCAAGTGAGGAAGCCCTTGAGACCAGTTTAGGGCTCCTCTTTCTAAAAATGATGAGTATCTTAATGATCTTTATGATTTGCTTCAGGCACTACTCAGTTGCCTATAAGTTAAATGACCATAGTCCATTCCAGAGGTTCTGGTCTTCCTAACTCCAAGCCCAGCCCACTGCCCACTGCCCCACACTTCCTTTCATGATTGACATTGGTCAGTTGTAATTTGAATATGAGTCCAAACTCAAGATTTTCTGACATGGTTTCATACCTCTCAAAACTCCCCTGGACTACTCCTGATTTCTTATACATATGCTACAATTTCTCACCCCATGGTTCGTCTCTCTACTTGGAATAGTTTCTCCATTTCCAGCTATATAGTTCCAAGCCAACCTTAGCAGCCCAACTCCAAAGTCACTTCATCCATTAAGCCTTCCCTGACTTCTTCCAGTCAAAAGTATCCCTTCATTCTTTTGAATTTTTGTAGCACTTAGAAGTCTCTGATGATCGTTATCACATTCTGCTCTGTATTCTAGAGTTGTATATGTGTCTCTACATGTTATCTCCCTTATCAGAATATAAATTCTCGGATTTATGCCTCCAAGAACTTGGATCCTGGAGAGGGGCAACTAGATGGCAGCGTGAATAAAGCCCAGGGCCTGGAATCAGGAGGATCTGAGTTCAAATCCAGCCTCAGACACTTAACACTTATTAATGTTACTAGTTACTTAGTGTGACTACTATCAAGTCACTTAGCCCCAATTGCCTCCTCACCAAAAAAATAGTAATATTAATAACAACACTGGAGTGATTTGGCCATTTCCTTCTTCAACTCATTTTGCAGATGAGGAACTGAGGCAAATAAGGTTCAGTGACTTGGCTAGAGTCACTCAGCTAGTAAGTGTCTGAGGCCAGATTTGAACTCAGGATTTTTTTAATCATTATTGTTCTAAGCCCAGTGTTCTATACACTGTGCCACCTTGCTGCCCTCTCAAGAACTTTGTATTTCTCTAAACCCTGCAGTGACTTGCATATGAGAGTTTAATAAATGTTTGTTGAATAATAGCATGAAGAAGGAAATGGCTCAAATAACAAGCATATTTGTTCCTACAACATTTAGAGCAATACAACATTTAGGCTGATTTAAGCACTTAAAAATGAGCTGCTTCTAAATAAGCCATCGGACTCTCACTGAGTCAGGGTCTGTCCAACTTTGAAACAGTGCTCTACCATCCCTTGTTGAATGAGTTTGACTCCAAGTGCAAGATGACCCGTCTCTATATCAAATCATCAGCCTTCGAGGAGGGGTGCAAGGCTTTTGGTTTTTTTTTTTTGTTTTTTTTTCTTGATTGGTATTGCTCGCTCCCCCTTGGAATGCAGACTATGCCAGCAAAATTAGCTTTCACATGATCTAGTAGTCTGCTGGCTAGAGGCAGAAAGGGAGATATCTATGCTAGAAGGTCCAGTTTTGGGTGGGTTTACTTCAGATAAGATGAATTCCTTAGCATGAGTCACCACTGTCTCCTGAACTGGGAAATGAATAGATTTCCCTGGACATCTCTTGAAATAGTCCCTATTCTCAGCAAACAGAGGAGAGATTCTTCTTTTTTTCTTTTTTTTTTCTTTTTCTTTTTCTTTTTTTTTTTTTCATTATGTTATAGATTTAGCTTCCATTTTTCATGGTACAGACATTCCTTTTCTTGGTTCCAATATTCATTTCCTTAAGAAGCTTAATGCATTTTAAATGGAAGGTATTTTTAAAACAACATTATTGGAGGGGTTTTCACAGTTCAAAGATTGTCTTTCTTTTCTTAAGTGGCTGAGCTGTTAGTAAAACAAAGAACTGTTTATAAAGAGCAAAGCCCCTCATTATTACATTTATAATCTCAGACAACATATTAACATAGATTAGGTATTTTAGCAGCTTAGTGTTAGTCTTCTTTATTTTATAACTAATATCATTTTCTCTCAGATTATTTTTGTCAAGACTGTTTCTCAAACATCCCAACAACTACCAAGTTCATTGTGTGACAATAGATTTGTGAGATAATCCCATGTTAAACACACACACACAGAGAACTGTGTCAGAACTATGACGAGGGTAAAACAATTAGAACTTTTTTCAAGAGTACCAAAATCTGTAGGACACTGGGGAATACTTTCAAGTATCATTTTAAATATATATATATATAAAACCTTAGCACACAGTAATCAAGATTAATTAGATAAAAAAGGAAGATGATGATCATTATTTCTCCAGCAGTCATTCCCCAGCAAAGCTTTTTCTAGTCACACAACAGTATTTCGATATCATGGGTTCTTTTTTCCTCTAACCCCATGGGATGATGTCTCAGGGTTTCTTAACCCTACTGCACTCCTTGCCTCTTCCATTGTATTGTAAGTTACTCAAGGCAGGGACTTTGTGAGAAGAGAGATTCTTTTTTTTTTTTTTTTTTTTTCTGAGGCAATTGGGGTTGTGACTTGCCCACACAGCCAGGAAGTGGTTAAGTGTCTAAGGTCAGATTTGAACCGGACTGGTGCTCTATCCACTGTGCCACCTAGCTGCCCCGAGAGTGGCTTAAAACTAAACTCTCCTGTCTAGAGTTCTGAATTTGGAGGCAGAGTCCCTGGGCTGGACTGGCTCTGCCACTCAGCACATGCATGATCTTAGGCAAATTTTTTTTTCCCCTCTGGATCTCAGCCTTGAGAATCACTTTGATAAGCTTGTGATCCTTCTCTGATTTGCTCATTTTCTTGTTTACAAATTCCAACTTTGTTGTTTTTCTGGATTTCTCTATGCCGAGAATGTCTCTCCCTATCATCTCAGTCTGTCCAAATTCTACCCATCCTCTAAGATCCATCGGGAATCCTTCCTTTTCACTTTATTTTTATTATTATTAGTAGTGGTATTTTTCTGAGGCTGGGGTTAAGTGACTTGCCCAGGGTCACACAGCTAGGAAGTGTTAAGTGTCTGAGACCAGATTTGAACTCGGGTCCTCCCAAATTCAGGGCTGGTGCTCTATCCACTGTGCCTAGCTGCCCCTTCACTTTATTTTTTACATATACATAGTGTACAGTACATAACACATAGTAGATTCTCAATTTTTATTTGCTGAATGAATCTCCCCATTAGAATTAGCATTCATAATTGTTCCAGGACAAGACCCACCTAGAACTATAATAATCATCCAGAAAAAGTTTGCTGGTTAATCTATAATTCAAAATAGGCATTTATTGAATTCCTACTATATCCAAGGTATAGGGACATAGAGGAAAAAAATCTCCAAAGGGTCCACTCCTGAAGGAGTTTATAATTTACCATGAGTCTCATCTGACTTCTCTCAGATCAGAGACATATTTACTCAAATCTTACTCAAAACCTAAAAATATATTTTACTATATTCTCCTTGTACATAAGTTCATTGCCCATGCTATTCCAGGGTATACACTAAGCCTTAGGACAATTATAAAGGTAGCAAACCGTTTCTTTTCTCCAGAACTCCCAATTCTCCATTTTCAGGTTCCCTCTAGACCTCCCTTCCCCACTTCACCCTCTCCCCAAATCTAGTATTTAGTGACCCCGTATGCTGTAAAGCGTCATACCTATCCAAACAAGATAGTCATTTGGTAAAGTCAATCCCACTGAGGCATTTGGAACTGCCTATGTTGCCTTTTCTAGTGAGTTTGTGTATTTTATTAAATAGGTAATGGGATGGGGGCAGTATCTATTCATATTATGTTTTACAGTTTGCAAAATGCCATCTCATTTGAGCCTCACAATGACTTATAAATTAGGTTCTATTTTTACCTCAGTTTAGATTGAGGCCAGGAAAGGTTAAATGGTTTGCCCAGGATCACCCAGGTAGTAAACAGCTAAGACAAGATTTTAGTTCAAGTCATCTTGACTTCAAATCCAGCTCCCCGGCCATTGTGCAACATAGATTCCTTCTATTTCTAATGGACAGGTTTCTGGCAATATTGGGGCTAGGAGAAGGAAAATGTTTTTCAAGGAAAATCTTCTGGGAATGCCTCAAAAAGTTGGCTGGACACTTGATATACCTACTAAAAGACTCTGAATTGGATATTCTCATTAACTTTGAGGAACTTTGTTTAATCTCTTGTGTTCAGATTCTTAGCTCAAAGATAAAATGTCCACACTTTAAACTTCTTTTCCCAGAGAAGCAGATTTTCATTAGAAACTCATGCATACCCTTTATCCTGCCTCATCTTCATAATTAGCATTTCTCCACACACCCTTTTTTTTACCTGCTAATTTACATGCAGTGGAATTACAGCATGTTACCAAGTCTATATAGTTCTCAATTAAGGGAGAGACTATATCAGTCATATGATCCTAAGTGGTAATGGAAAAAAAAAAGAAAAAAGATGGCTAAAATAATTGGGGGAAAGGGTTGTTTGTATATGAATATACAGGGAACCAACAAATCAGATTAAGGGAATGAGTGCTTTGAGCCAGGGATTGAAGATCAGCAAAAATTTGGATCCTTTTCCTACAGCTCAATTTTATCCTAAAGTCTCTTAAAAAGAATTTTTTGTTCCACAATAAGAGATCTCATTAGAGAGATCACAGCTCCACAGAAGTTTCAAAGTTCTTAGTATTTGTTTAGAGAATAAACAATAGGTGGGAGGGGAGGGCAACTGAGTAACACAATAGAGCACTTAAATACCAGCTCTGGAGTCATGTGGACCTGAGTTCAAACAAGACTCAAGACTCTTGATATTATCAAACTGTACTTAGGTAAGTCACTTAACTTCCACTGTTAAGAGAAAGAGGCAGATAAGATAGAGGATAAACATTAGGTATGAATTTTATCTCCTATATGCAACTAGAGTTTTTATTGCTGTTTGTCCTTTGTTCAGGACTTCGACCTGACGCAGGTGATGAATTGGATTTAAGTGAGGGAGTAGTTGCAAAGTCACCAGCCTCATTTTCTTCCCTATCTAGGTCCAATGACCAGCTATAGATCAGAATGACTGGAGATAGCCCAGGATAAACTATCCTGATTAACAGTGTTCCCACACACCCATCATGGTATCTTGAACATAGTAAGGGTTATATGGATGTTGACTGGATGTTGATGTAAATGGATGCCGAATATCTGGACTCAGCCAGAGCACATAGACAACCACAAATAAGTTTTTCAGGATTTTGTCTATCCATTAGGTACCTTTTGCCCTTTAACTCTGGTAACTTCCCAGCCACAATAGCAGCTAGACCAATGGCACCTTCTGCATCTACAGTGGCTCTTTCATACTCCAGCAGCCTCAGCATGGCAATCAAAATGTCTTCTTCCCTGTCAGAAGGATATAAAATAAGGAAAAAAAGAGAGGACCCCCTTTCCCTCTATGATAGCAGCAAGAACCCTCTACACATGGGAGCTATCTGGGAAACATACGTCACTGTGACAATCTTGTCCACAAGCTGCCCCACCAGCTGCAGGGTATTTTTTCTGGAGCATGGTTCACTCAAGTCTGTGGAGAAAAATTGATATGTCCTGGATTAAAGACCTATTAAACAAAACCACAGCTAACTTTATAAAGTGTCAGGTAGATTTAGGGGAGCCAGAAAGTGGGGATTTCTGCTCTCTGCCAAGTATCATACCCCTTGTCCAAGAAAAAGCAAAAGTCCTACCTTGAGAAGAGAGGTATCAGGATGATACCCCTTGAGTTGGAGGAATCAGGATACTAATCCCTAAGAAAATAGACAACCTGGGCCATAAGTGTGAGTCTACTTTTAGGAAATTGGGCACCAACTTGGCTAGGGGAAAAGATCCACCAGCCACCACCTAATAACTTTTAACTTTATCTATTCTTGTGACATTGAGGCAAAAAAGCTTTATTCTTTAACCTCTGCTCTAATACTTCAAGTAATAAGGCACTCTCTAAATTCAGTGCCCTAAAATAAAGCTCCGATTGGCCCTCCTTAATTATCTCTCTAGTCAGGTTCTTCGGAAAAAGACTGGAATTTGTGAGTTTCTGCAAAGTTGAAAGTATGTTAGGAGTTAGCTTCATAGTTGGTTTAACCAAGACACAATGTTGAATTAAAGTTTAATAATGAAATAGGAAACCTATGATCAAACAAATAACCACTCTGAGGACAGATACTGTTTTATTGTTGTTTTGTATCCTCAGGAAGCCACACTGTCAGAGAGGCAGGCTGGTATATATTGCCTATCGCAACTCAGGGCTCTGAATAACTGTGACTTTTGAGAGAAGGTGATGACCTGCATTGATGGGTTTCCTCATCTATACTGTACCAGTGGTATAGTATGTAAAGTCCCTATTCCTATCACAATTCTAGAGCCTAATGTATAGTAGGTGTTTTCTAAATCAATTGGTTGGTTGATTAATCAATTGGTATATGAAAAACATACAATAAGGGATAGATCCAGGATCCATGGTAAGGCCATTATAAAATCAAGGTCTTGAGGAGATTGGGAGGGCTCCTACCTTTATAGAACAGGTGGCCGCCCCCGGCTTGGCTCTCCACTGGATGGCCTACCTTCAGAGAATGCTTTAGGACAGGGAAACTCTCAGGTTGGACACCCTGGGGAAAGAAAACAGCATCAAGTGACTTGGAGAAAAGTAGTTGCATGGAAAAAACATTGAGGTGAGGAATCAGGAAGTCCTGATTCCCATCCCTGCTGGGCCACTAGCACAAGCGGAAAAGCATTTATTTCATTTTGCTCATCTGTCAAATGAGGGGGTTTGGGAGGATGACCTTGAAGTCTATACCAGCTCTAGCTTTTCTGCATGGCTCCCTATTTCTTCTCTCCTTTCTACATATTGCTCTTTCTCCTTTGCCAGGGAAAGCCTGGGAATTGATCAGCTATCCCATAAGGAGTTCAGGGCAGGCTGGGTACTAGTTATACAAGTACCACTGAGTCTCACATCAAGGCCAGGAGTGGTGGAGGAGGTGGGAACTTACAATCACAGAGATTTGGGGGCATAGCTGCTTCAGTGCAGCTGCAGAGCCTGCCAGAAGTGCACAAGGGCCTCCAGCAGGGAACACCACTGCATCCAGGCTTGGTACCTGCCTGAAGATTTCCAACCCCATAGTGCCCAGACCAGAGACGTACTCGAGGCTGTCTTCTCTGTTGGAAGATAGAAGAAATTATAAGGGGAAAAAGAAAAACAAAATCTACTTCTGACTCACTGAAAACTGGATCAACAAATTAAACAAACATTTATTAAATACCTACTATGTGCAAGGTAGGGATATCTGGGTGATAGTTATTGATCGAGTGATAGAGCACAGAACCAGGAACCAGGAAGATTCATCTTCCAGAATTCAAATACGACATCAGACCCTCAACTGGCTGTGTAACCCTAGGCAGGTCATTTAACCCAGTTTGCTTCAATGTCTTATCTGTAAAATTAGCTGGAGAAGGAAATGGCAAACCACTCAAGTGTCTTTGCCAAAAAAGACCCCAAATGGGATCCCAGAATCAGACAAGACTGAACAACGACAACAAAGTTCTACAAAGAGCTTTACATACATGAACTCATTTGATCCTAAGAATAGTTTTGGGGAGGAGGTGCCATTATTTTTCCCTTTCTCCAAATTAGTAAACTGAAGCTGAAGAGATTAAGTGACTTTCCTAGAGTCATAAAGCTAGTAAGTGTATATGGTGTAATTTGAATTTTAGGTCATTTCAATTTCTTCCATCTAAGATTAAAGTAATTAAAAGCTAGGAATCTTCTGGGACCTGAAAAGTTTTCACAAAAGAGAGGGAACCTAAGATAAATAGTAAGAGAAAGTAACAAGTGTAGAGGGCCAAGTGTACTTGAAACAACAAGGTGTTAATTCAGTGGAATTAAGTTAATGGTTCTCTAGTTTACATGTACTCAGTATTTAGAACTATAAGGATGTGGTCACCTATGTGCCTTAGAAAGATTGGCAGCTGTGTAGAGAACACAGAGTTACAACAAAGCTAGATTTGGGGGTGAAAGCACAGGTAATACCTTTAAAATACCTTTAAAACTATAGTTCTACAAGTTGACACCTGTTCTATAAGTTGACACCTAAGATGATGGTACTTAAAATAGAGTATATAAGAGCTAAGAGATCTGGGAGGGAAGACAGACTGGGAGATAGACAGGGAAGACAGAGGACTGGAGGACAGACTCAAAGATAAAGATCCTCATGGTAGCTGTCCTGTCTCCTTCACTTCTCCACTAAGACCAAGGCCCATGTGAAGGTTCCCCCAAAAAGCTAGCCCAGCCCCAGGTGAAGGAGACAGACTAGGCAGGAGATAATAAAGACTGGACTTTATTCCTGACTATTCTTATGGTGATTATTCTGCTGAAACCAAGGCCCATATGGAGGACCTCCAGAGAGCTAACTAGAACTAGATTTGGAGGTGAAAGCACAGGTAATACCTTGTCTCCTCAACAATTATTGCCCTAGAATAGAGAAATTATAAAAATGTCATTGTAATATCATGTAAGAAACAGGACCCTTCATTTTAGTAACAAGCAAAAAAACCCTTTGTGGAAGCTGTATCTCACAAACTGATCTGAGAACAGCAGCATTGGTAGCACTGGTACTGGGGCAGAGATTTCATCTGCTACTTAAAGGAAACTGAAGCCCCAGTATCTTTGGTCTTTGATCTTTTAGTGGAAGTCTTAGCTAATTGGAAAAAGTCCTTCACTAAACATTGTTACGATCCATAAGTTTGGTGAGTGATCTTTCATTTTTTCTGGGGGGAGTCCTCTGACCCAGCACAAAATCAACCACTTAGAAAACATTTGCAGCCAAATGGTAGGGAAGATGGGCAGGAGAACCTAATTACCCCTTCCTGCCCTCAAAAGTTCTTTGAACCCCAAATTGAATTTTGATCAGGCAGGAAGTTCTTTGTTAATCTTATTAAGATAGATCATCAACGATTAATTGGAAAAGAGGAGGTTGAATTAGGATATCTAACAGTGCCTTTAATGATCCCAAGTGACTCCTTGGGGCAGAAACCAATCTTTTTTAAGACATATGTTCTCCAAAAGGTTTGGCAATTGTCAATGTTGTAAAATACCCGTGCATATATCTGGTAAATAAAAACTATTAAAAAAAAAAAAGACATATGCTCTCCCAATGACACTGAATAGTTGCAAATTGCCCTCTCCAAAGAATTGATCCAGATGGCAATGGATATATGTATTGTAGGTGTAAGCAGATTACAACAGTTCCCAGTGGTTGAAGAAGCATGTAAAGAATATACCAAGAACTTATGTAATCGTGGTTCTATTACTAGGATGAAACCCCAAAGAGATCAAAGAAAGGAAAAGAACTCATATGTATACAAATATTGATGGTAGCTCTTTCCAAATGAATTGGGAACTAAAAGGGTACTTATCAATTGAAGGGTAGATGAACAAGTAATAGTATAGGAATTGAATGGAATACTACTGTGCTGAAAAAAATGTAGATGATAAAGGGGATGACTTCAGAAGATTTGTATGAACTGATATAGAATGTAATGGATAGAACCAAAAGAACAATGTACACAATAACAACAACATTATAAAAAAAAACAGCTATGATAGATTGGAAATTTCTCATCAAAGCAGTAACTAACCATGATTCCAGAGGATAAATGATGAAACATGTTATTCACTTTCTAACACAAAGGTGATGAATGTGAAAGAGGACTTCTAAAAAATCTGTCATTTGTTTTATTTAATAATGCATATTTCATACAAGGATTTTCTTTTTCTTTCTTCTCAATGTATATACGGGATTTGGTAAGAAAGGAAGTGGAGAAAATAACTATTTCATTGAAAAAATACAATTTAATTTTAAAAATAAGTTATATGAAACTATATGGGCTAGTCATGTTGTGAGAACAAGTAATAATAGATAAATAGCTTGAGTGTTTCACAGATTCTCCCAACTAAATATAATAAGTTCCCTGAGGGCAAACGCTGTGCATTATATACATTTTGTATCTCTTCTCGTCTCACAAAGTGTTCTATACATATAATGGACACCTAATAAAGATTTCTGAAAAGGGAGGGAAAGGGCTCAGGACTTGATTCTCATGATAAAAGTTGACAGCTAAGGTTCTAGATTTTAGGATGATTACTACCTCCTGTCTCCCAATGGAACCTGACAGACTTCAGGTCTGGCTCACTTACTCCTCCAAAAAGAGATAATCATTCTTCTTGGCTAGCTGTTGGGCATGAATCCGGGAGTCTTTGGTTGACCCACCAAAGGTGATCACCACAGCGCCGTAGTCTCGACACATCTTCACGCTCGCCACAGAGGTATTGCTGGGCATGATGACAAAAACCGGAATATGAAGTTCAGTTGCATGGTAGGCCACTGCCATGGAGAAGTTGCTGTCAGAGGCAACGATCACTCCCTTTTTCTGCTGGATCTGTACAAACAGATAACCCTGTCAGCTTCTGTCTGGGTTAAAGCCTGTTTCTCAGAAGCAACTCTGTTCCTCCATTCTTCCATACACATTCTAATCAAATGGGACTACTGACCTCTATTAAAAAGCTCCAAACTAACCACTTGCAGGAACCGGTTACCCAAGATAGAATATATACAAGTCTGAATTTGTTCTCTTGCTAATTCTATTCTTTCTCTACTCCTGCAGATCCTATGAAATCTGGTAGCTCCAATTTTGGATCCTTGCTTTGCAGGATCTGTTCCCTCTTGGTTATCGACTACCTAGCTATTGATTTGTTCAAAGATTCTCCAAGTATTCCAGGTGTGGATTTTAAAATTGTCCAATCTACAATAAAAGAAACTGAGGCAGAACTCTGAGCCAATGGCACTTTACTAAAGGTCCACAGTCCCCTCTAATGAAGTGGACCCCAGACTTTCCTCATGGTTGAGATGTCCCCCTTGTTCCAGGGCCTTATTTTTATAAGGCTTGATGATAGGGTTGATCCATGAATACTCTAGAAGGGCTACTACACTACAGAACCTCAGCAATTGATAGACCCTGCTTCAAGGGCCAAAAAAATGGCACATCATCTAAAATGGTATATCTTGGGTTGGGCAAATCATGGGCATCTTTGCTCATAGTTCATAAGATGGTAATCTACTCATGTTGGACAAGAGAGAGCAATGCAGAGATACAAACATAAGTTTGGGGACATTCCATGTAATTGAGTCACCTCTGCCATGCTGGGCTTGGACACTGTGTCAAGGAACACCAAGAGGGGAGGGTCTCTAGTTAGCCTCCTATGATTAAGCAAGTAAACTTAAAATCTGCAGCTCTGGAGCCTTACATATAGAACTTATTATAATCACTACCTCTGTAGAATTATATCAAACTGATCGGTACTGATTGGGTCAGAGTAGGGTTCCAATTGGATCATTTCTCATAGAAATTAAATGTCATCCTTATTCTTCACCCTCTCACCCCATCTTGTCAAATCTTGCCCATTTTATATTCCCATCAGTTTCATATATTCTCCCTTCTCTCATCCAACATTGCCACCACCTTGGTATAGTCCCTCATCTCCTGTAATATTGCAATAACCTGCTGGCTTAGTCTCCTTGTCACAAGCCTCTCCCCAAACCATTCCATCCCTTATTTACCCTCTAAAGTCATTTTCCTAAAATACAGAGTTTGACCATGTCACCCATCAACCTCCACTCAATAAATTCCAGTGGCTCCTAAACTCCTAAACCCTCTGTTTGGTGTTTAAATATAATCTATCCCACCCCACGTCTTCTCACACCATCACATATTCTTTGATCTGGGGAAGAATTTTTAAATAATATAAGTAGGTAGCTAAGTAACACACATCGCTTCTATTTACATGGGAAGTTATATGCCTATCTCATTTGATCCTCAAAACCACCTTATAAGACAAGTACTATAAGTATCATTACCTCCATTTTACAGATGGGGAAACTGAGGCTCAAAGTCAAAGTGATTGGAATGTAGTCACATAATTATTAAGCATTAGAGGTAGGATTAGACCCAGGTCTTTCTAACTAAATCTACAGTTCTGCACACTACATTTTTTTTTTTTTTTGCTATTGAGTCATTTCAATCCTCTCTGACTTTCATGTGGGGCTTTCTTGCCAGAGATACTGGAATGGTTAGCCATTTCTTTCTTCAGTTCATTTAACAGAGGAGGAAACTGAGGCAAACAGGGCAAAGTCACTTTCCCTGGAACACACAGCTAATGAATGTCTGAGGCCAGTTTTGAATGCAGAAAGATGAGTATTCTTGACTTCAAGCCCCATGCTCTATCCAATGAATTACCTAGTGTCCTGTTCACTACAATAAGCAGCTTCTAAAATATATTGAGTATTAAATATCAAAGCAAGGCCATAAATAAGACAGTACAAATTAAACCCAACATTTCAAATCTACCCCAAAGCTTTGGGAATAGGAATTACTTTGGGACAGCTAATTGACCCAGGGATAAAGAGCCAGTCCTGAGTTCAAATCTGGCCTTAGACACTTATTAGCTATGTGACCCTAGGCAAGTCATTTAACCCAGATTTGCCCCCTCCCCCAAGGATCAGATACTAATATAAATATTTTGTATGCATTTAAATATTTAAATTTATATAACACATACAAACAAATATGATATATACATATATGTGTATATATATGTACATATACACACACACACATATATATATATATATTTATAGTTTGATATTTGGAACATCTGCCAGCATTCAGAATACCTAATATGCTCAATAAAGTACTGCCATTGTCATGGTCTACTTACAAGTATAAACTGCATCATCTATCTGTCTATAACTATTCAACCAATCACTAGCTTTTACACTCACCATCTATATTCCCTACCCTTCCAATCAACTATGACATTCTATATGTGCACATTGATAAGCTATTTTTCCATCAGTTCCTACCTGCTTCAAGGATGTCAAGATATTCAATACTCCTCGCTCCTTCACTGAACCTGTGTACTGGAGAAATTCCTTCTTTAGAAAGAGCTCCATGCCATATTTCTTGGACAGTCTAGAGTGCTGGAGATGGAAGGAAATAGTCTGCTGTGATGAGAACAAAAATTTACCATACTCCCTTATTCAATGCAATACATCTAGATCCTATTTGCCCATATATTCTCTTTTTTTTTAAATTTATTTTTAAAATTAATTTTATAATTATAATTATTTTTTGACAGTACATATGCATGGGTAATTTTTTTTTTTTTTACAACATTATCCCTTATATTCACTTTTCCAAATTTTCCCCTCTCTCCCTCTACTCCCTCCCCTAGATGACAGGCAATCCCATACATAATAAATGTGTTACAGTATATCCTAGATACAATATATGTGTGTAAAACCAAATTTCTTGTTGCATGGTAAGAATTGGATTCCAAAGGTATAAGTAACCTGGGTAGAAAGATAATAGTGCAAACATTTTATACTCCTTTCTCAGTGTTCCTTCTCTGGGTGTAGCTGTTTCTGTCCATCATTGATCAATTGGAACTGGATTAGATCTTCTCTATGTTGAAGATATCCACTTCCATCACAGTACATCCTCATACAGTATCATTGTTGAAGTGTATAATGATCTCCTGTTTCTGCTCATTTCACTCAGCATCAGTTGATGTAAGTCTCCAAGCCTCTCTGTATTCATCCTGCTGGTCATTTCTTACAGAGCAATAATATTCCATAACCTTCATATACCACAATTTACCCAACCATTCTCCAATTGATGGACATCCATTCATCTTCCAGTTTCTAGCCACTATGAAAAGGGCTGCCGCAAACATTTTGGCACACACAGGTCCCTTTCCCTTCTTTAAAATATCTTTGGGGTATAATAAGCCCAGTAGTAGCACTGCTGGATCAAAGGGTATGCACAGTTTGATAACTTTTTAGTTGCCCATATATTTTCATTCTTCCACTTTGTATAGTCATATACAAACTAGTGAACAAGACTGCTTAAAAATAGGGCTTAAAGATAGTGTGGAATGTTGGAGAGGATGCGGGAAAACTGGGACATTGATACATTGTTGGTGGAATTGTGAACACATTCAGCCATTCTGGAGAGCGATTTGGAACTATGCTCAAAAAATTATCAAACTGTGCATATCCTTTGACCCAGCAGTGTTACTACTGGGCTTATATCCCAAAGAGATCTTAAAGAAGGGAAAGGGACCTGTATGTGCAAGAATGTTTGCGGCAGTCCTCTTTGTAGTGGCCAGAAACTGGAAAATGAATGGATGCTCATCAATTGGAGAATGGCTGAATAAATTGTGGTATATGAATATTATGGAATATTATTGTTCTGTAAGAAATGACCAACAGGATGATTTCAGAGAGACCTGGAGAGACTTACATAAACCGATGCTGAGTGAAGTGAGCAGGACCAGGAGATCATTATATACTTCAACAACAATACTATATGATGATCAACTCTGATGGACATGGCCCTCTTCAATAATGAGATGAACCAAATTAGTTCCAATAGAGCAGTAATGAACTGAACCAGCTACACCCAGCGAAAGAACTCTGGGAGATGACTATAAACCACTACATAGTATTCCCAATTCCTCTGTTTTTGTCTGCCTGTATTGTTGATTTCCTTCACAGGCTAATTGTACACTATTTCAAGGTCCAACTGTTTTTGTACAGCAAAATAACTGTATGGACATATATACATATATTGTATTGAACTTTTACTTGAACATATTTTACATGTATTGGTCAACCTGCCATCTGGAGAGGGGGTGAGGGGAAGGAGGGAAAAAATTGGAACAAAAGGTTTCGCAATCGTCAATGCTGGAAAATTACCCATGCATATATCTTGTAAATAAAAAGCTATAATAAAAAAATAAAATCTGAAAAAAATTAGGGCTTAAATTTCTTGATTATCCCCCCACATATACACACATACACAAAGCCTCATGATTCCACAGCATGGGCAGAAGAGAAGATGGGGTAAAAGGAGTGTTACATTGAAAATATATGTAAAGACCTAGCAATACCACTATTAGGTCTGTATCCCGGGGAGCAAAGGAAAATGACCTATATATTCAAAGATTTTTATAACAATTCTTTTATTGTGACAGAGTTTTGAGGGGATATCCATTAATTGGAGGACGGCTAAATTAGTTGTGTTATGATTGTGATAGAACACTATGGTGCTGTAAGAAATGACAAGGGGAATGATTTAAAAAAACATGAGAAAGTCTATGTGAACTGATACAAAGGGAAGTAAGAAGAACCAGGAGATTATTGTATTTAGCAGCAGCAATATTATAATATGATCACTTGTGAAAGACAACTACTCTTATCAATATAATGAACCAAGACAATTAGGAAAGACTCCATGAAAAATGTTTCCCACCTCTAGAGAGAAAACTGATAAACTCTAGAGCACAAATTGAATTGACCAAATCCTGAAAGTAAGGAACACAAAAGGAAGTGTTAAACTAGTTCAAAATAAGGTGGTCTTTTTTATAAGGTATGAAAAATATTCCTTTACTGGATTAGAATCACATTATCGTTGGCCATGCAATGATTGGCCACATCACTAGGTGATTTAAGAGGTGGCCAGTTTGAGAGGAGGTGAATTTAAATGCATCTATTAATTATTCAGACTCAAAGAACCACCTGGATCCCAACAAGAAGATAAATGGATTTTGAAAATGGAGAAGCTTTAAGAAGCTTAAAATTAACATGAATAAGGGGAGTAAGGTGTGTAGTGGGAGGGGAATGACCTCAGAAGGAAATGATATCTCTACCACTTTTATGTCTTGTTTTAATTCTTCCAGATATTTTTCCTGTTCTTGGTTCTAATTTGCATTTTTCTTTGAGGCTTTGGAAAAAAGTTTGGGCTTGGTTTTGGTAGCTGTTTTCAGCTTCTGAGTTCATGTCTAGATCTTCCCCGCTGTAGTTCTATTTTTGTTATTTGCTCATTTTTCTAGGCTATTTCTTGGCTCTGAACTTTATAGAAAAATTGGACTCTGCTCACTTGTGGGTAAGGAGGCACTGTCCCAAAACTTAAGATTTTTTATGATGCTGTTTTCAGAGTTAGTTTGGGAATGAGCAAGTTTTTGATGTTCCAAGGAGGTATGATCCAGGAAAGCCTGTTCTTCTGGTCTGAGCTTTAGTTTTTACCAAAGAAGGGTCTTTGTTTCCTTGATGCCGTCAGCACTAGAGGGCTCCTCTTTGCCTTGAAACTCTGATCAGGTCCCTGTTCCCTTGTGACTGACTAAAAGGTTCTCTTCTGTCCTGGAACTGCATAGGGGCTCACTGACAGCAAAACATCCCCTGTAATCTCTTTCTGATTAGTTGTCTAACCCCTCCTTATGATGTTTAGGTTGAGAGTTCCTAAAGCCACTGTTGCTGTCACAACTACCTCCAAGGACCACTACGGGTGCTCCATGATATTGTGGACCTAACTCGTCGTAGATTGAAAAAATGTTTCCTTCTGATCTTTTGGTATCTCTGCCACTCCAAAATTTGGTTTGAGGAGTTATTTTAAAGTTGTTTGGAGGGGAATATTGGGAGTATTCAATTGGGTGCTGCATTTTGGTTCTGCATCACCCCCATCTTTCTTTCAAACTTCCCAATTTCTATTGAGGATATCACCATCCTTCTAAGTCGTCCAGATTTGAAATCTTGTTTCCTCTTCCACATTCTCTTCATCACCTTTTTATCTATTTAGTCACCAATTCTCATTTTTCCCTTCACAGTAGCTCTCTCATTCTCTCCACTCATATAATCACTAGCTTTCCCTCTCACACACATTGCCTTCCTCCAAGCATAGTCATAAAACAAAGAATCAAAATCAAGGGAAATGTCCAAAAAGATAAGTCTTATTTCACATCTCAAGTCCATCACTCCTGTGTCAGGAGATGGCTAGCATGTTTTATTATCATTGATTTTCAAGAGTCTTTCACTGATAATTTATATTTTCATCTAATTTACATCTCTCCATATTCACTGTAAGAACGAAATCGCTTTCTCAAAAACTTTGCTAAAATCTTAGTAAACTATATCTGTAGCATTTCCCTCATCTACTTGTTTAATGATCCTGTTCAAAAAAGTTGTTAGTTTGACCTGAGTTGTTCTGGATGAAATCATGCTGGTCTTTTGTAATCAAGACTTCTTTTTAATTATCTGTGCTTTTCCTAGGAATTGAAATCAAATCAGCTGCCCCAAAGTTTGCAAATCCTGTTCTTATCTCTATATTTTTAAAAATCAAGACATTTTCTCTTCTTCTGTCATCTGGTACCTCTTGTTCTCTATGTTTTTTTTTTTTTTCAAGTATTGCTAGCAGTGGCTCGGCAATTATGAAGAAGAAGAGAACAAGAAGAAGAAGGTGATGGAGGAGGAGGAGAAGGAGAAGAAAGGGAGAAAGAAAAGAAAAAAAGGAAAGAAGAAAGGAAGGAAGGAAGGAAGGAAGGAAGGAAGGAAGGAAGGAAGGAAGGAAGGAAGGAAGGAAGGAAGGAAGGAAGGAAGGAAGGAAGGGAAGGAGGGAGGGAGAAAAAGGGAGAAAAAAAGAAAGGAAGAGAGAAAGAAAGGGAGGAAGAAAGGAGAATGGGAGGAAAGGAAAGGGAAGAAGGGAAGAATAAAGGGAGGAGGGAAGAACAGAGAAAGGGAAAGAGGAAGGAAGAAAAGAAGGAAGGAAGAAAGGGGTTTTTCCCAAGAACTTTTTAGGGCATAGAAGAGAAAAGGAGGAAGTTTGGAAGGAAACAGAGTTCTGAGAGTAAAAGAATTTATTACACAAAATTTTAAAAGCAAGTACATAATAGAGATTTGTAGTTTCACATTAACCTCTTTCTGTTCTGCTATTAATATTGTCTCTTTTTTGTTGTTTGTTAATTTCAGAATTTTTTAAAAAGTTAACTTGGCTAGACAATAATTGTTGCATGTTTTGCCTGGCTGGAAGTCTTCAGCAGGATGCTCCAGGTAGCATTCACAATTCTGCCAATAATGCATTAATGTGCTTGTTTCCCCATTGCCTCTTCAACATTTATTATTTTCTTTTTTCTTTGGTTATCTTTGCCACTCTGATGAGTATAAAGGAAACCTCAGAAATTACTTTAATTTGAATTTTTAAAAAATCAATGATTTAGTTCAACTAGTCCAAATGATTGGAATTCAAGGCCAACTAAACAGCCTCTTACAATCTCTTCATTTGTCAATAAGGAGAGATGGCTCAGAGGTCAAGAACGATGAGTATTGAGAAAAGGTCATTAGATTTGTCACTTAGATCATTAGTAATTTTGGAAAGAGCAATTCCAGTTAAATGATGTCAGAAGTCATATTGCATAAGGTTAAAAATAGAGTATAAGGAGACAAAATGCAGGCATCTATCTGATGTAGAATTTTTTTCAAGAGTAACTGAAAAGGGGAAAACAGAAAATAGCCATTGGTGATGTTAATGAAATGGCATGGAATTACTAAGTTTGATGTTAGAAAGATGCCATTACTCTCTTTAGAGTTCTAAAAGTCATCACCATATCTGAGTTGCCTACAGAGAATGACTCTTTCCCTCTAAGACAAAAATTTTAAAATTGTATTAATTCCACAGATCCTTTTGATGGTCTTATGATGCTTCAGGACCTCTTCTCAAAATATTGCTTTTAAAAGGCATAAAGTAAAACATATAAGGATGCAAAAGAAAGCAATTATTAAGAATACTATGAGATTACATTCTTCCTCCCTTGCCCTATGTTGTTTACATATGGTCTCCTTGATAAGACTGTAATTTCCTCATGGGCAGGGACTTAGATTTTTGCTTTTTCTTGCATCCCTAGCACTTAGTACATTGCTGCACACATAATAAGTACTTAATGAATGCTTGTGGACTCCATGACCGACTGCTTTAAAGCATTTTTTTTTCTATCCAAAATGACCTGTAAATTAGAGAAACTAATTTTAATACTCAGAGTCCCTCGCATTGCATTAACATCCAGAACTTTTTGGAGATCTCATCCCATTTGATCTTCAAAATGATACATTTACCACAGAAACAGTATTTAGAAAATACTTTAGAAAGCACTCAGACCAGAGAGGTTGTATCCTGACCCAAACCCCCCCAGCTAGTTAGTGGCAAGGATACAACTAAAATCTAGGTCTGTTTATTTCATACCATACCATGCATGGAGTGACCTGGATACTCCTCTCGATCTGCAAGGCTGCTTTTTTAATATCTTCCAATTGGATCAACTGGAAGTTGGTTGTTTGGATGCAGACTGGGGGTGTAGATGGTATGATTGGACGCTCTCCATGCTCTAGCACCATCAACTTCCATGACTTAATATTCCCTGAAATATCATCTTCATCATAATAATCATTTAACTGATCAAGCTGATCAGGTGACTGACATGAACTAAGGCTGCTGTTTTCTAAGGGCTCTTCTTCATAGATGCATTCTGGAAGGATGGGAGTTTCAGATTTTTCTTTGTCATCGCTCCTGGAAAGAGAAATAAAAGGAAGGATTAGGAGTTTGTCTAGCCAAGAAGCTACTTTGCTATGGGGATCTAAATACTAGGAATTTCTCAGTAAGATATCATTTGTCAAAGGCATGCCCAAGTTCTCCCATCCTTAAAAAACCTTCACTGGATCCCATAATCTTCTCAAGCTACTTTGTCCTCTATCTCTCTTGCCTTTCACAGATAAAACCCATTTAAAAAGACAAACTCTGTCCACCGCTTTATTTTTTCTTGCCATCTGACTTCCTACCATATTACTCAATTTAAATTTCTGTCTCCAAAGGCATCAATGGTCTTTTATTTAACAAATACAGTGACCTTTTCTCAAGGGCAGCAAGGTGGCACGCTGTGTCAAAGGGGGCAGAGCGTGGTTGGAGACAAGAAGACCTGAGTTCAAATTTTGCTTCAAATACTTACTAGCCATGTGATTGACCCTGGAACAATTCACTTAACTCTGTTTCCTTAGTTTCCTCATCTGCAAAAATAATCTAAACAAGGAAATGGCAAACTACTCCAATGTCTTTGCCAAGAAAACCCCAAAATGGGTAACAAAGAGTCGGATACAACTGAAAAATGACTAAACAGCAACAAATATTACCTGTTTTCAGTCATCATCTCTCTTGACCTCTTTGTACCAACTTTTAAACTACCCTTTCCTGCTGTCAACTCTCTTTCCTGTGAGTTTTCATGACAAAGTTCTTTCCTAGTTTTTGTCCTATTTACCCCATCTCTCTTTTCTCATTTTTCTTTTCTGGGTCATCAATCCCACCCCACCATCTAATTATAGGTGTCCTCCAAGGCCCTATTTTTTTTTCTCTTTACACTCTCTCACTTGATCATCTCATCAGCTTCCATGGGTTCCATTCTTATTTCTGTGCATATGACTCCTAAAACTATGTATTCAGCCCTACTGTCTCCTTGGAAATCCAGTACCAACTGCCTACTGGACAATTCCAATCGGATGTTCTATAGGCAGCATCTCAAATTCACCCATACTCAAAGCTGAATCTATAATTCTTTCCTGTCCAACTTATATTTCTTTCTTTTTTCCATCTTTACAAAAATTAATATGAAATAATAGTGCTCTGCAATGTAAATTATTTTATATGATTTGGTATTGAGGTTTTAAGATTTTCTTTGATCTTTCATCACTAAAACTACACATCATGGGATATTAAGCCAATCTTGGATGAATAGTCCATTAATCCATATCTAGCTTTGATTATAATCCCAAAGGTTTCCTTTTCTTTAAAAAAGAAAGAAAGAAAACACTATTATTTATTTTTAACATTCTTTTCTTTTTAAATTTTGAGTTCCAAATTCTTTTTCTCCAACCTACCCTCAACATGCAGTGAGAAGACAAGAGATATGATATCAATTATACACTGAAATCATGCAAAACATTTTTCTATATTAGCCATATCTTTTAAAAAGCAAGAAAAAATAAAGAGAATTATAATTTGATATGCATCTGAATTCATCAATTCTTTCACTGGAGATGGATAGCATTTTTTCATCATGAGTTCTTTATTGATCAGAGTAGGCAAGTCTTTCACAATTAATCTTCATTACAATACTGCTGTTCCTATGCACAAATGCCTCCTGTTTCTTCAGACTTTCTCTTTTTGTATCATTTCACATAGGTCTTATAAAAAATAATTTTTTGAGGGGTAGTTAGGTGGCGCAGTGGATAGAGCACCAACCTTGAAGTCAGGGGGACCTGAATTCAAATTTGACCTCAGACACTTAATACTGCCTAGCTTGTGTGACCCTGGACAAGTCACTTAACCTCAATTGCCTCAGCCAAAAAAGAAAAAAAAAAATGTCTCAATTACTATTCCATGCTCGCCTAATCTGCTTATGATATCACCCTTTATGTCTAAATCATTACCCATTTTAACTTTATGTTGGTATATAGTGTGAGATGTTGATCTATACCCAGTTTCTGTCATATCATTTTCCAGTTTTCCTAGCACGTTTCTTACATGGTGAGTTCTTGTCCCAAAAGTTTGCATCTTTTAATTTATCAAACACTCAATTACTATGGTCATTTATTATTATATATTGTCTACCTAATCTATTCCACTGATCCATTACTCTATTTCTTAGACAGTATTGTATTGTTTTGATGATTACAATTTCAAAATATAGTTTAAAATCTGGTATAGCTAGGGTATCTTCCTTCATATTTAAAAAAATGTATTCCCTTGATATTCTTTCAAATTAATTTTATTATTCTTCCAGCTCCATAAAATAATTTTGAGTTGTTTGATTGGTATGGCACTGAATAAGTACATTTATTTGAATAGACTTGTCATTTTTATTATATTATCCTGTCTTACCCATGAGCAATTAATACTCTTCCAGTTGTTTAGATCTGACCATATATGTGAAAAGTGTTTTGTAATTATGTCCATACACTTCCTAACAGATGGACTCCCAAGTACTTTATTGCTATGGCTAGCATTTCTAATGCAACAATAAATAATAGTGGTGATAATAGGCATCTCTGCTTCACCCCTGATCTTATTGGGAAGGCTTCTAGCTTATCTTCATTATCTGGGTTAAAGGATATGCACAAGTTTTAAAGGTATGCAGTTTTATAGCTATTTGAGTATAGATCCAATTGTTCTCCACAATGGTTGGACACTACTCTATCGACAATTCATTAGTGTATCTATTTTCCTCTCCTCTTCTCCAGCATTTGTAACTTCTCATATGTGTGAGGCGGTACCCCAAAGTTGTTTTAATTTTAATTTCTCTAATCAATAATGACTTTTCATATGACTATAGATTGTTTTGATTTCTTTTTCTTGCCATTTATCTACTTAGGGTATTTATCAATTAGAAAGTGCCTCTGATTTTTTATAAATCTGACTCAGTTCCATAGTCATTACATATTTGAGAAATGAGGCCTTTATTAGAAAAATCTTGCTGTAAAAATTTTGACATTACATATTGCCTACGTAGTGTCAGGAACCTTCCCCAACCTTTCCCCTTGCTCTTCCCCCCTCTTGAACAAACCTATGGGGTGCATGTCTCACAACATCCTTCGGCCCCTCCTATCCCTAAGAATTCCCTTTCTCACCCCTTTGTTACTCCAGATCTTAGTCTAGTCCAGGAGGATATTACCAAACGCATGTCTGCCTTGCGGAAAACCTTAGATTTACAGAAACAATATCTTGAAATGACAAAGGAATTTTCGGCCTTACAAGCCTCCCTTCAAACCTCCCCCTTGCTCAATCTTAAAAATCTGGCCCCGCCTTCCCAGACTTTAGCCAAACACAACTCTAGCCCTAAAAAGGATCCTAGGAATAACCCTACAAAAGCTAAACAACGTAGCTCCTTTAATTTTCCCGTCATTACTAGAAAGAAAAAAGCCACTCATGGCGCCGATGCGGCGCAAGAGGGGGGAAGAGCAAGGGGAAAGGTTGGGGAAGGTTCCTGACAACGTAGTTTTCACCTTTCTCTCTTTTAATTAAGTCTATTTTTGCTTTTGCTTTGTCTGAGACGTTGATTTTTTTCCCTTTTTTACTTTAGCTTAAACATATTAGATTATATTCCAGGTCTTTAGTTTAACTTTGTGTTTTTCTCTTGCAAGCATCATTATAAATATCATATTATTGGATTCTGGTTTCTCATTCATTTTGCTATCTGCTTTCATTTTATGATGATCTCATTCTATTCACATTCAGTTGGGATTATTAACTGTATTTTCCTCCAATCCATTTGCTTCCATTTCTTCTTTCTTTTTATCCTTTGCATCCATAAAAGTCTATTTTGCATTTAACTATTGCCTCTCTTAATCTGCTCTTCTTTTCATCAACAAACCCCTGCCCTTATTTTTCTTATTCCCTTCCCCTCCTATTTACATACTGGATGAGTTAGATTTCCATGCACAACTGGGAGCAACATAGCCAGAATCCAGAGTTTCCAGGTTCAAGAAAAAGTAATACATACAACGAAAAAGAAATAATTCAAATAATGAGGAGCCACAGTTAGAATCACAAATGATTTTATAAGCCACTACTACAAAGGAGCAGAGAATTTGCAATATAATATTCCAGAAGGGAAAGGATATGGGCAAAACTGAGTACAATTTTATGAGGGAATAAATGGACCTTTAATAAAATGGAGGACTTCCAAGCACTTCTGATGAAAAGACCAAAGTTGGGAAGAAACTCTGAAGGTGAAATGCAAGAGTGAAGAGAAATATAAAAAGCTAAAAAATCAATGACTAATGATAAGGAATCAAGCAAAAGCACACTGTTTGCATTCAGAGATGAGGAAGTGATATATGTGTTCCCTCTGATCTCTCTCATCATTTGGGCTCATAGAAGGAGTCTAAGTAAGGGTCTTATAGTGGTTCTGTTATGTCTTAATTATTTTAAGAAAAGAATGGAAAAAAAGAGAAAGAATGCTCTAGAGGGTAGGGCGGAAGGGAAACTGTCTTATGTCAAACTGCTTAGATAAATATCTATATGACTATTTTTATTCCAACCAGAATTCCAGAGAATTAATGATGAAATATATTACCTACCTCCTGACAGAGAAGTGAAGGATTCAGAATGCAAAATAGATAAAAATCATTTAGGATATGATCAACGTAGAAATTTGTTGTGATTGACTATAACTGTTCAAGAGGGTAAGAATGTAGATCTAGGCCAAATGAGAGACAGAGAGACTGAGACTGAGACAGAGACTGAGACAGGCATACACACACACTCACACACACACACACACACACACACACAGACACACACACACACACAGAGCCAGAGAAATCTTGGGAACTGAACAATGCAATGACTAACTATAATTCTTGAGGATTGTTGATGAAACATACTACCACCTCTCATTGAAGAGGAAATAATGTCAGAATACAGATTAAAATGTAATTTTTTTTTAGACACAACCATTAAAAAATTCTGTTTTGCTTGACCATAGATGTTTGTAACAGGGATTTTGCTTTTCTTGCTTTCTTGGATAGGGAAGCAGGGGAGAAAAGAGAGCGGGAAAGAAGGTTAATCTTTGTCTGAAGATAAAGTGAAATTTATATTTTAAAATTTTTTAAAAGTTTGTTTCCTTCCTAATGTCTAGATAATGCTATTTGTAATAATCAATTAAGAATTTATGCAATATCAAAAAGCTACTATGTAATTGGTAATCCCTTTAACTGTACTTGTATTTTAGTTAGTATTGATTACTATCGGTATAATAGCTATTATTGATGCATATATTTTAATATGTATATATGTATAAATATGCACATTTAGATATCTGTGTATCACATTTGTCCTTCAACCTGCAAAATATATGTTTATTTTTAAAAATTATAGTCAGGGGCAGTTAGTTGGTGTAGTGGATAGAGTACCAGCCCTGAAGTCAGGAGGACCTGAATACAAATCTCAACTCAGACCCTGAACACTTCCTGCTGTGTGACCCTGGGCAAGTCACTTAACCCCAAATGCCACAGCAAAAAATGAAATGGACTACCTGGATTATCTATTATCCCATCCCTCCAAGCCCTTTCCCCCTCCAAAGGGCATTTATCCATTAGAAAGTGCCTCTGATTCTTTATAAATCTGACTCAGTTTACAAATTTGAGAAATGAGGCCTTTATCAGAGAAACTTGCTGTAAAAATGCCCATAAATGCTTATTGACTGACTCAGTTCCAAGCACACATATGCTAAACACTGGGTTTACAAAGAAAGATTAGAAACAAAAAAGAAACAAATAAAAATAGACCCTGCTCTTAAGGAGTTTAGAGTTTAATGGGTGGGAAACCCATTAAGTTTATTGAAGTCAGGGCACCCAGATGGTTCAGTGAATAGAGCTTGCGCCCTGAAGTCAGGTTCTCCTGATTTCAAATCTAGCCTGACATTTAACATTTCTTAGCTGTGTGACCTTAGGCAAGTCACTTAACTTACTCCCCTCTGAGGGAAAAGTTTACTAAAGTCCATAAAGGAAAGAAAGCTGGACTGGGGAGCAGGGCCATCCGGGTTCTTTGTCCAGTTCTATTTACTCTCTAATTTTGTGACATGTCCTTCCCTTATTCCCTCTTCATCCCTTTAGAGCAGCGGTCCTCAAACTTTTTAAATAGGGGTCAGTTCACTGTCCCTCAGACTGTTGGAGGGCCAGACTATAGTAAAAACAAAAGCTCACACTCTGTCTCCGCCCTTCAGCCCGTTTACCATTAGGGAGGGGGGGGCGCATAAACGTCCTCAGGGGCGCCGCATAAACATCCTCCGGGGCGCATCTGGCCCCGCCTTAGGTCTTCAGTTTCTTAATCTCCAAGAATAATTGAAATGCAAATATGTCCTTCACATCCAGGGGTCAGGGAAATCTTTGCTGAGCAAATTTGAAATATAATGGAACAGAGCCACAGGAAAGCCTATTACTTTTTCCAGAAGTTGTCATTGTAAAATCAATTCCTAGTCCTCCATGTTCTTCCCAGCTCCAAGACACTAGGCTTGGCTTGCTTCTGTGCTTTACATCTCTCTTCAGAAAAAAAAAAGGCGCCAGCATTCAATTATCTAACGGAGTTCTCCAACTACGGCCCGCGCGCCACGTATAGCCCGCGGGCCACCACCAGCGAGCCACGTGCGGCCCGTGAGGAAGTTTATTCGGCCGCCAGTTATGGCAAATGGGCTGAGGGGCGGAGACAGAGTGTGAGCTTTTGTTTTTACTATAGTCTGGCCCTCCCACAGTCTGAGGGACAGGGAACTGGCCCCCAATTTAAAAAGTTTGAGGACCACCGCGCGGGTCTCTTTGGGTGTATGCTTTAGCTCTAGACCTAACAGCTTCCCAAGCTTGATCAAAATCATTCAATTTGGTTTGACTTTCCTTAAGTGTAAGGCAATCGGAGGTAATCAGAGAACCAATAATATATAAAGCCCCTTCCAGCCCTAACATAGGTTATAAAAATTTTAAGTAGTATTTTATTTCTCTGGTGCCCGCAGGGCAGCTAGACCAGTCCTCGAGATCCAACCCACCCTTTGATCAGGTGCATGAATAATTAGAAAATAACCCTCAAATGGTTTATGTCTGTTGACTATTATTTGCAATCATCATTAGCATATTAATCTGCGGCAAAGAAAAACTTTTCCTTTGCCAGTGCAAACTCTAGCTCTCACCACCGCCATCATCTCTCTGTCTCTCTATTTCTATCTTTCCTTTCTCTATCTCTGTGTCTGTGTCTATCTGTCTCTGCTTCTTACCTGTTTGTCTATCTCTCTGTCTCCCTCCCCCTCCCTCCCTCCCTTTCCTCTTCTCATCTCCCCCCCCCCCCATGGAAATCCAAGGTCAGTCAATCAGCCGATCAACAAACATTTATTGAGTTCCTATTATTGCCAGGCAGCATATTAATTTCTGGGAATATAAAGAATGTAAAAAACCACAGTCCCGGCTCTCTAGGAGCTGAAACTCTAACAAGGGAGACACAAATAAGCAAATAACTATGTAAATCTAAGTTATACACATAAATATACATGCCCACAATACTTTTGTGTCCAAACATACGTTGCAGATAGAAACCTATACAAACACATGTAAATTTACACAAACACAAATGGTGGGTGTATACTATATATGTATAACATGCATTAACATATACACACATACATATACAGTCATACAGGTTATAGGAAGCCCTCAGGGAATTGATCCAGAGATTGGTTGGAACCATTGAGCTGAAATGTTAAATTTTCAATGTGAATTTTACACCTCTATCTCAGATTTACAAATCAGGGATTGCTTTAATGCTTTGTTGATTGTCTAGGCTTAATAGAATGTTAATTCAGAATGCTAAAAAGCATATGCACACATTCTTTTCTTCCAGAGTCAGGTATTCAGCAGTTATCAGTCCACCCCAGTTTGCTCTATAAACACAGCTTGAGCTCCATGAAATTACAATTGAAAGTGACTCAGGATATGAAATCATCACCTGATAGAAGGGTAAAAACAACAATAACTATTACTACTACTACTATTACTATTAGTATTATTACTATTACTAATAGTACTATTACTATTAGTATTATTAGTACTAGGACTACTACTATTACTATTACTACCCCTACTCCTACTACTGGTGCTGCTGCTGCTCCCTAAGATGTCACCACGACTGGCATTGCTATTATCACCCCTATTACTATTACTACTGGCATTTATATAACTCTATAAGATTTGCAAAGTGCTTTACATTCATTATCTTATTTGAATCCCATGATACTCCTGATATGGAACTATTCTAAGAACTGGGGGTATTGATATATTCAGCTTTCTAGAATCACTTTACTGACTTGTTCCATTGAAATACAACATTGCCATTGGGTCACTGAGTAAAACACCCCTTTTCTACTGGTTTTGGGATTCCGGCGGAAAGGTTGTTGTAACTACTTCAAAGTGAATTGCTCATTTTCTTGTTGTTTAGTCATTTCTAACTTTCCGTGATCCCATATGGATTTTTTCCCTCTTGCCAAAGATACTACAGTAGTTTCCTTCTCCAGCTCATTTTACAAATCAGGAAACGGAGGTGAGGGAAATAAGGTTAGGTGGCTTGCCTAGGTCAGATTTGAATTAGGGATGATGAGTCTTTCTGACTCCCAGATCAGACAATATGTCCATTTTGCCACCTGGATGCCTGGTTTATATGTAAAAGCTATGGTCTGGGGAATCTAGATTGTGTGTGTACCTGCACATTGCCTTTCCCTCTTTAGATTATAAATTCCATGAGAGGCAGAAACTATTTTGTCTTTTGCTTGTATGTGTATCCCTAGCACTTAATGCAGTTCCCTACAAATATTAAATGCTTTTTTTTTTCGAATGTGCACTTTTTCCCTGTCTTTGTCTCTGTCTCTTTGTCTGTCTATGTGTGTGTATCTCTCTGTCTCTTTCTGTGAATATATATGTATGCATCCACACGTGAATATTCCCTTTCCTTCTGTGCCCTTCACATTCACCCAGGTGGTCTTCAGGAGTCTTTAGTTTTGTTAGACATCCGTGCACAAGAAGGAGTGCTTGCTCAGATGTGATTCAAGAAACTTACCTTTTGGAGATCAGCTCCTCAGCATAGCTGCAAAAACAGCAAAATGAGATCAGGAAGGCACAATGAGACACATTCTAGGGACTAGGGGGAAAGATTTCTTAACCCCACTCTGAGGAGAACGGCTGACTTACAAAACCACACAATAAAGTTGCCATTTTTACTTGATTCACTTTATTACCGTGAATGGCAATATTGAATCCGTTTTTTGTTTTTTACCCATGTGCGATATTGTGTTTGACTGAGAAGTCTCAATGTTCCAACCCAAAAGGCCCTATAGGAAACAGAACTCTTGACATTTGTCTCATCTGAGCAAGATAGAAGATTATCTAACAAGATGGTATTGTGAACAGAGAACTAGACTTGAAAACATGCAGCCTTAATTAGCTAACTATCCCACATTCTAACCATGAAACAATGGCCAATTATATAACCTCTCTGAACCTCAGTTTCTTTATCTATAAAACAGGTATAATAATATTTATGCAAGCTACCCCACAGGAGTATTGTAAGAACCAAATTAGATAAGGTATTGCAATACTGTGAGTTAAAACCTCTTAAGCTTTAAACTGTGACTGAAGTTGGGGATCTTAGGAAATCCCATTCCATACACACATTTGAATTTAAAGAGGCTTTAATACTAATCCTTATGGGCCTGAAGCAAATATTAAGTAAAATGTCACAGATATCCTTAATCCAGTCCCCTCTACCATCTTGTGAAAATCTAGTTTTGCTAATTCATTGTATTAAAGTGTGCATTAACATGCCTGGAAGGAAATCTGAGATAGGTTATTGATAACACCAATTCTCATTACAAAAATAATCATATAATTGTGCTTTTTAAAAAAATGAAGCATCAAAGTGAAGAAGATCTGGGCTCAAAACTTCAGATGTTTACTATCTATGAGACCTCCCAGGATTTCCTCCAGTACCTTTTTCCTATGACTGTTGTGGCTGCAAATAAAATTGCGATGAGAAAACATTAAATTTTAATACACCTATACTTTAAAACTCTCTGTAAGAGTTGATTGGTATTTTTGTTTTTGTTTTTTTAAGATGGCATGTCAGAGGCCATTTAATCCAAGCATTCCTTCTGTGTACAGACTAGGCTCAGCAAGTGGTCATCCAGTCTGTCCTTGAAGTGCTGTAGTGAATAAAAATTCCCAGCTGGTAGAATGTATTTCCTTTCTTCACTGATACTAGACCTTGCTAGGAAATAGCCTCAGAACCCCGCAGAATTTTGAGGTGCACAAACCAATTTTTTCATGACAGTCCTGTGAGGTAGCATAAATATTATTGCTCTTATTATTACTAATTTACAGATGAGAAAACCAGGACCTCATGATATTTAAATGACTTTTGGATTCAATAATCCATGCTCCAACCTATGAAAGAGCTAATTGCGACAAAGCTGTCATGTAGCAATAATAAGGAAGGAATAGAATTACTCACCCCCAAAACTTGTAACAATCAAGAAAAAATATTATACATAGAATGAGATTTTTGAATCTCATTGAATTTGTCTCCAATAAGATTTTTCTAATTCTTCAATTACAACATTTTTCTGCCCATGAAAGCCACAGAAAGTTTAGAATTAAAACTGGATGATCTCTATCAAGCATTCTGGGAACCCTTCAAATGCCAGCCACTAACAGTTTTCTAAGATGGATATTTGTACACCCCTCCCCTCCCAATCAAAATAAAAATATACAGATGACTTCACAGGAAAATGGCCCATTTCCTCATATACATATAAATATACATAAAATCGTTCCCTAAGATTATAGAGCTGAGATAAAATTCACTAGAAATTTGGTTACTTCTTTACCCACCCCCAAACACTCTCACCCTAAAACACCCAGTTTTCTTTTCTGATAAAAGCAAGGTAAAAGCTGTAGACCTGAGCCCCAGGGACAGAAAAGAGAAGAATGAGTAAAAGGCATTACCTAAACAATACAACAGCCACATAGACAAAGAGTTGAAGCAGAATCTTAACCACAGAAGTGTAAGGAGGCAGCCAGGGTGACTGGATTTCTATGAGGTCAGTTCCCCTGGGTCTAGGTCTGTTCCTAGCTGGGGGACGATCCATGAGCCTCTAAGGGAAGTTAGGGGTGGACAGGGGCAGACGCAGCTCTAGTTCTAACTTAGATCCCAGAGTTCTCCAACCTTGGCCAGAATAGATCATACTCTTCTTCACCTCCAAAGTGAGCCAGAGGAGTTCGGTTCAGTGGTTCCTTCAAGTAAAGCAACCGGGCCACAAAATTCATAGTTCTACGTGCCTCACCTTCCTTCCCACTCAGCACCAGCCCCCTGTCCTCTGTTAAAGCATACGGGGGAGCTAACTGACCTCCAGCACATGCCCCCAGTGACTCCAGGAGCATTTGCTGCTATTTAAAGAGCTTAGCTCACAAGCCCAGTCTGTCTCTGGCAATTTGAGGGCTCTGTGGGATTAGGAGTCCCCAGAGAATTAAGGCTTTAGGTGTTTACAGTTTAGCCACCTAAGAACTGGAAGCCTGTTAGCAGAAAGGGGAAATTAGGGGAATTTTTCGTGTGAAAATGGCCAAGGACATGGAATTTCCTTAAGGAATGGTAGGCTTATCTGTACCCAGAGAGGGGACTGTGGGGACTGAGTGTGGCTCACAGCATGGTTTTTCACATTTTACTCTTGTTGTGTGCTTGCATTTTGTTTTCTTACTCTTTTTCCCCCTTTTTGATCTCATGTTTCTTGTGCACATGATAGAGAAGAATTACACATTTAACATATATTGGATTATTTGCCATATAGGGGAGGGAAGAGAGGCGGGGTGGAATTTAGAAAACAAGATTTTGCAAGAATGAATGTTGAAAAATTATCTATTTATATGTTTTAAAAATAAAAAGCTTTTAAAAAATTAAAAAGTTAATATATATATATGTGTAATCAGAAAAAAAACAATTATTAAAAAAAAAGAAATGGTAGGCTTTTGTAGAATTTTAAATTGGAAGGAGTGTCAGAGATTATATAATTTCCTCCCCACCTTGGTATGATTTTTTTTATTTTATTTTTTGTTACATTTTATGTTCCAAAGTATCTCCCTCCCTTCCTCCCCAGAGATCATATCATTTTGATACAGAACATTTTTAAGGAATGGTAGGCTTTCACAAGAGTTCAAATTGGAAGGACCTCAGAGAATATGTTACCTTTCTACAGACATTTTTTGTGTGAAAAGAATGAAATTAGTTTGTTTCCTGGTCCTGCTACCCTCTGTTAATTGTTTAACTACAAGTAAATTCATTTCCTCTCTGATGAATAAATATATAGATGTCCCTATATGTTCATTCATTAGAGTTTCATCACAATATTCTGAGGCAGCACAAATACTATCCCCATTTGACATATAAAGAAACTGAGCTCTAAGAGTTAAAGACTTGCTTAAAGCTCTCCATTTTTCTTTGGACTTCCCATTCATCTTTTCACCAGCTCTGATAGTCAATCAGTCAATTTTCATTTATTTATTCAATACCTACTTCGGATTAGGGATACAAAAGAAAGGGAAAAACAAAATAAACAAAAAGCCTAGATCCTTGCCTTCCAGAAGTTTACATTTTAATGGAGGAGATAATATAAGAGATTTGGTTCAGTTGATTTTAATTCACTTTGTCTCTAGGAAATCAGCCCTAATTCACTTCTGCCTCACCTGGATGCTTATGTCAAGAATACCTAAGACACACCTTTTTAACTCCCTATTCTGCATCCTTTTAAAAAACAACTTCAAAAGGTTTCCACCCTTCCTTTCTTCCCTCCCTTTCTTCCTTTTTGAAACCTTGACTATGTTAACTCTGCCTTTGTTTCTGGAAAGAGTATTCAATCTCCAGTAATATCTGTGGGAATTAGTTATTGGAATAGACACATGGACAATCTTAAGAGCTTCCCCAGCCACAGGAACAATAGTTATGGTTCACTCTAGCCCTATATTCTTTAAATTCTCAGTTCAATAAGTTTTTAAAGAAGAAAGTCCTTTTCAACTCTCCCAATTTGTTAGTGCCTCCCCCTTTGTTTCTTTGTATCTATTTGTATATTCCTTATATACTATACATACACATAATATACAAAGTCATACATGTTATCTCTTAACAATAGAATGTAAGCTCCTTGAGGATAGGGACTGATTTTCTTTTCTTTTTTCCTGTACTTTTATCTTAGAAATGTCTGGTTCATCGTAACTGCTTAATAAAATTCTTACTACCTGGAAAGACTTACATGAACTCATGCTAAGTGAAGTGAGCAGTACCAAGAGAACACTGTATACAGCAACAAGAATATTATGTGATGATCAACTGTGATGGACTTTGTTCTCAGCAATGCAGTGATCCAAGACAATTCCAAAAGACTTGAGATGGAAAATGCCATTCACATCCAGAGATAGCACTATGGAGAATGAATTTGAAACAGAGTAGAGTATTTTCATTTTTTGTTTATTTGATTTTTCTTTCTCATGGTTTTTTTTTTTTTTTTTTTTTTTGTTTTTGTTTTTGTTTTTACCTTTTAGTCTGACTTTTCTTGTACAATATGGCAAATGCGAAAATATGCTTAAAAGTATTGCAAATGTATAGCCTATATCAAACTGCTTGCTGTCTTGCTGTAAGAGAGAGAGGGAGAAAAAAAATGGAAAACAAAATATTACAAAAATGAATGTCGAAAACATGTATTTGGAAAAATAAAATACTCTATTAAGGAAAAAAAAATAAAAATAAATAAATAAAATTCTTATTGATCAATCGATGGAATTCAAACTTGGGTCTTCATGAGTCTGTGTCTAACACTTTTGCCATTGGGCCACATATATATTCTGAGGCTGGCAGTACTTATACTTCTCTCCTCTGATGCCTTTTAGACATATTTTAGATTTTGATGTAGGCTTGGATTAGAAGAAGGAAATATGAATACCTTTTTGTGAGGTGGAAACAATATGAATACATTTATAAATTAATGATTGTGCTCTCTAATTTTGTCCGCCTTCATTTTGGATTTCCTTCACAGGCTAATTGTACACTATTTCAAAGTCCGATTCTTTTTGTACAGCAAAACAACTGTATGGACATGTATACATATATTGTATTTAATTTATACTTTAACATATTTAACATGTATTGGTCATCCTGCCATGGGGGGAGGAGGGTAAGGAGGGGAAAAATTAGAACAAAAGGTTTGGCAATTGTCAATGTTGTAAAATTACCCATGCATATATCTGGTAAATAAAAACTATTAAAATATATATTAAAAAGAAAAATAAATAAATTAATGATTGTGTCTATGGCATTTTCTATTACTGAGTTTTTAGTACTTAGATGTGAGGTAAATTGTACAAGTGAGACTGTGGTCTGAATCAAGCTTTTGCTCTTTGGGGGAGGAAATGTCACAAGAAATTAGAGGAAACAGTTCCGTAACAGAATCACTTTGCACAGAACGGACTTTATGATGAGCACAGCATTTTCTGAGCCACCATTCAAAATTCTTAACCTGGAGTCCTTAAACTTGCAATTTTGGTGTTATTTTATAATTGCCCTTCAATATAATGGCTTTCCTTTCTTCTTTCTCTTTTCTGAGGCAATTGGGGTTAAGTGACTTGATCAGGGTCACAGCTAACAATTATTAACTGTCTAAATCTGGATTTGAACTCAGGCCCTCTTGACTCCGGCACCAATGTTCGATCCACTGTGCTAACTAGCTGCCTCTTGAATTCCTTTCTAATCTTTTATTTTTTGTCCTTTTCATTTCTTTTTAAAAACATCATTCTAAGAAGGGGTCGATAGGCTTTACCAGACTGCCCAGGTGATCCATGACACAAAAATGGTTAAGAAATTCGTACCTTAAAAGGGGAGGGGGGGGGGGAGGAAAAACCTCATCCCTAAGAAACCCAGATGAAAGGAATAATCTGTTGGTGATTCTTAGTATGGAGAATGGGAAGGGATAGAAATGAAATTTGGAACTGGCCCCTGGTTTTGAAGTTAGTTGGGAACGTAATTGAAAGCATTATTTAGGCATAAATAAAACCTTCTAATATGATGAGTTAAAACTGTCTGAAACATGAGGGTAAACCAGAAGAGACCATCCCTTCCAGGTCTGGGTTTTGAATAACAATCTAAGATTCAATTAAATGATTCAATTCAACAAATATTTATTAAGCAAGTGCTACATACAGAGGTAGGAATCAGCTATGCTAGGTGCTGGGAAGTATGTCTACTGTATTTGCAAACTCACTTTAAGGGACATTAAAATTTCTAACAATTTTTCAATATTAAATACTACTTTTCCCCACTAAAGACAAATTCTTTCATGCACAGTCATGTCATAAAATCCGAAACAAGGAATAATGTTTTTTATCATAAAGATTTCTGCTCTAGGGACAGATAGTTTTTGAGGAATATATAAAATATAGACTATAATACTAACAACTCACGTTTATGTTGAATTCTAAGATTTATAAAGTATGGTCTATAATAAATATTAGCATCTCATTTTAAAGACAATTAATTAAGCTTAGAACAATTGAGTAACTTGTTCATGGTCATTCATTCAAAGTTCTAACTCCAACCCAAATGCACTTTTCACCACATTATAGAATCTACCCAGTACAGTTCCTTGTCTTCATTTACCTTCCAGCCTACTAGGGATACATGATATGTGTGTGTGTGCATACACATACATACAAAAATCATTATAATATAATGCAATATAATAAGATACATTACAATACAAGGTGCTATGACATATGATACCATACAGTATAATACAATGATACACCATATAACATAATATCATATCATGTGGACTAAGAAAACTACAAAGTGTTCTATAAATTCTGAGGGGAAGATTTTTCTGGAGGAATTAGAAAGGCTTTGTAGGACTTAAAAAAATTTCATCCACATTCAATAATTTGCTAAATCTCATCAATTCTGCCTTTGTAATAATTTTCCTCTTCTTTCTAATTCTTACTGCTTTTGTCCTACTTTAGGCTTTTACCCAAAGGCTATTGTCCACCCTGACATTCCTTTCTCCTAATCTCTCTTCCCTCTAATCCATCCTTCAAATCAAGTCAATAAGCATTTATTAAGCATTTACTATGTACCAGGTGCTATGCTAAATGCTGAAGACAAAACAAAAGTCCCTGCCCTCAGAGGAACTTTCATTCTAATGTAGAAAACCACATAGAAAAGGGGACTGAAAACAGGTGGGTTTGGAGGCATTAGGTAATGTTCTAAAAATGAAGGGTGGCTGTACTGAGCCCTTCTTCAAAGTAAAGGTTCCTAGGAGAACTCACTCATGGAAGAAAAGGACTGCAGGGGATGAAGAAGCTGAATCATGATGGGGAAATCTAGACAATCATACCCTTTCACCTCATTGCTTGTCTCCTAAGAATATAAAGGTCAATGTAATTTGTCCCATTCAAAAATCCTTGCTGGATAAAATACTGTCCTGAAATTCAAGGTCCTCCATAATCTGGCGTAATCTTTCCAGTTTATTTCATAATATTCTCTCTCAAGTATTCAGTTTTTCAGCTAACCTTGAATGCAAGGCATTGCTTGTTCTTTTAAATTTCTGGGCGAAATTAGTTCTCTCTACTTTGCAGAGACAACATGGCACAGTAAATAAAATGTTGGATTTGGGATTCTGAGGGGAAGATTTTTACTGAAGGAATTAGAAAGGCTTTTGAATTGGACTTAAAAAATTTTATCCTTGTTCAACAATTTGCTAAATCCAGGTTTAAATCCCACCTAAAACATCATAACATTAGCCAACTTATTTAAGCCCTCTGGATCTTAACTGCTCCACAAATGAAAGGGTTGGACTAGATGGTCTTGGAAGTCTCTGAGCTCTGAAGCTATGAACTTTTTTTCAGATTATGATCTAGTGAAATTCTTTTCTTTCTTAAAGTCTCAATTAAATGGCACTGTGCCCCACTCCTCTATAAAACCCTCTTTGATTTCTTCATTTAAAAGTCAAATTCTCCTGTACAATAACCATATTCTCGAAATATATATATTTTGCAGAAATCTTACGTCTCTACTTGATTGCTAAGCATCTTCACAGTAGAATTATGTATATTAACTTTATATTTTCTCTAACTTCTTTTCAGGAAGACCTGAATTCAAATTTGGCTTTAAAACACTAGCTGTGTGACCCTGAACAAACCACTTAATACTATCTGCCTCAATTTCTTTATCTATAAAATAGTAATAAAGATAGTACTCACCTTCCAGAATTGTTGGAAGAATAAAATAAGATAATATTCATCAAAATGATTTGTAAAACTTAAAGGATCTTTCTAAATACTAGCTATTATTATTCAATTTAATTTAACAACCATTTATTGAATACCTACTATGTGAAAGGTGCTCTGCTGCCCTCTGGTGATTAATTCATGTAGCATCCAATAGAAACATTTTGCTTCATTTTCCATTTCTTTCCCTTTTCTTTTCACTTGCTTTGAGTGCATGTCCTTGCCTCTGCCCAATTTGCCTACATGATTCAGCTCAAATTCACCGTGAACTCTTTCCATTAATGATTAGTGCTCTAATCTCTGGGTGTCGTGTGGGTATACACACATAAAAAAATTATAAACAAAATAGAAAAATTATCCGTACAAGCTGGTAAGCTACAAACCTGTTTTATATAATTAGGCTGATAAAAAAAAAAAAAAATTAGATAGAAAAATAGGATATAATTTCAACCAGTTAATAACACACTACTAATAGCCAAAATGAATGTAGCATTTTAAGTTTAAAAAGCGATTTACAAGTATTCTTTAATTTTATGCTCACAGCAGCTTTGGGAGATAGGTGCTATTATTAACTATCCCCATTGTATAGTTGAGGATAACAAGACAAATGGGGTTAAGTCAGCTATCCAGGATTTTTCCAGGTTTGTACATTTAATAAATATCTGAAGTAAGATTCCAACTCAAGTCTTCCTGTTATTAAGTCCAATCCTACCCACTACACTAGGGAATTTTTGGGGAAATGTAATGAGGGTCTTGAGACATGTTGAGGGGAGAGAGGACAAGAGCTGAAATGTAAAAAAGGTTTATGATAGACTCAAAAGGAAGAAGTTAATGCTGATGTCACTCTTTCAGTAACTCTCACAGAAAGGTGCTTCCAAGAAAAAAAAAAAAAACAAACATTTTGACAGGAAAAAAATGTTTGAGATCACGGGGAATGCTTGCTTGGCATTCAAAGGACTTGGTTGTTGTCTTGGTTGAGCAATGTGCCGTTGGGCAAGTATACCCCCCAGCCCCTCTGCTTTTGCTATTGCCCTTGGCCACGGGCAGCTCCTCCCCAGTGAAAGCAGAGGTGAGCAGGACTGTCAGGTTGGGGCATAAAATGCTGAGATTGTGTGCATCCACAGGTAGATGGAGGGGCAGATCCCTGCAGGCAATGTGGCTGCAGGATAAACACTCCCCAAACTGTTGTTCTGGAAGGGGCACAGAATGGCCAGCATGCTCAGAGGGAGAAGCAGCAACAGTGGAAACCCAGGCAGAGGTGGTAGCTGCAGCTCTGCTGGCCGCCCTGAGTCTGGGGCAGGGGGCAGAACCCTAGGTGGTGAAGAGCATAGGACCATTGCTTCCACCTCCACCTCCAGGTGCCCACCTGGAAGGTATCCCTCCTCCCCTGGGTATTGGTACCTATCCTTTCTCTCCCCAAGGAAGCTTTGCTGATATAGGCGTAAGAGAGAGTATAAAAGTGAAGGTTCCTCTCAGAAAGTGAATTGGGTCAAGAAGCGAGGAACTGGGTTGGCTTGTTTCTCTGCAGCTAGAAGCCCCACTTGCTCCTTTGGGGAAGTGGATAGGGAAGATGGTCAGGCAGTGAAACTGGAAATGTACTCCCATGAGTGAAGGGCCCATGAGTGATTGGGCTTGCCATGCTCATACTCTTAGCCCTAAGAAAATCATCCCTTGTATCTTTTTAATGAAAAGATAAAACATTCTAGTGTTCATTTTGCGTGTCCATATAAGCAATCAAATGAGATTATTTAATTAGTTCCCTATATTCCCTTGACAAACTTCCCGTCTTAAGGATAAAGGTATATTTCGTTTGGGAATTCCTACTTTGGACTGGAGCCAGCATTTTTTAGTCACTAAGGCTTGCTCTTGCCAGTTTTGGCCAAAAGCTGACCCAAAAAAGTGTTTTTCTCTCTATCACAGCTCTCTCACAACTCTCCCTGCTCTGAACCCTCCCCAGCCCAGAATCTCCCCCCACCCCCTCTCATTCTGCCCCATTCCTGTCAATCCTTCCTCAAAAGGAAGATCATAAGTCATTAAATTGGCAAAGTTTTAGTTTTCTATTTCCTTCTACACTAATTTTACAGATGAAGAAACTGAGTCTTTAAATGATTTGCTTAGGGTCACATTTGAATTCAGAAATTTCAAATTTTTTCAGGTTTCACATTGGAATTCAGAAATTTCAGATTTCTAGACTTAGATCTCTATTCGCGGCTTCCCTTTCTTGCCCCGAGGTTTAAGAAGGAAGGCATCAAAGTAGGAACTTTTAGGAAAATAATCACCATTATCCTCCCTAAACTCCTACAAAGGACCCAACTAAGCATTTGAATAAAAATTTAAACTCATTTCCCCAGGACCATCCCACCCCACTGGCAGGAATTAGTCAGAATAAGTAATGAAATTCCTAAATTCCCTCAGGGAAGGATTTTGGAATCTGGAAACACTGGCCCCTCCTTTACTGGGCTTCCCAGCTCTAAGATTAGCTAACAATAGGGAAATTTTTTTCTTTGCATAAATGACCCTTCAGGTAGTTAGCTTAATCCCCAAGGGTTTACCTAAGAAAGTGGGGCACTTCTCCACTCGGGTGGTGCCAGTGGAGTGAATAGATGTGCCCTGCCCCAAGTATTTACCTCCTTTCATCCCCTCCCCTCATCACCACCTCCTGACTCCCACACATCTCCCACCATAAACCCAAGGCACACAAACACCCATCCCAACGAAATGCATTTATTAGGCACCTACCATGACTCAGGCACAACTGAGGATACTAAAAGAGAAGAAACGATCCTTACCCTCAGAAAATTTACAATCTAACTTGTGAGACAGTGCAAATAAATATAAAGTAAGCCATATACAAGATAAACAGGGAATAATTTAAAAAGAGAAAGCACTGGAATTTAAGGGGGCTAAGTTGGGATTTTAATTGGGACTTAAAAGAAGCCAGGGAGATGAGTTGTGCTAGAATTGCATGTGGCCCCTTCTCATGGGCACTGGTACTTGGATAGTGAGGTATCCCTCTTTTCCGGACATTGCTGCCTAGGTTGCAGTCAGTCTCCCTTTATCTCACTGCCTGAGAGAATTCAAAGGCACCCCTTTCTCTCCTCTCCTCCCCTCCCTTTGTCTCTCAACCCCCCTACATTTCAACCAATCTCCCCTCTTCCTCCTCGCCTACACGCACACTGGAGCCTGGCTGCCTGTCGATGCTCTCCGTTTTAGCACTGGCTCCTGACTTGCAAGGCACCCCTCCATCTGGCACTCGTGCCTGGCTTACAGAGGCACCTCCTCGGCAGCCACACAAGCACCTCCCATTACTGGTACAGGAACACCCCTCGAGTCCAAAATCGGAGAGGAGGAGATTAGGGATAAGGGATAGTTTGTATTACAGACAGATGAAGAAATATCATCCATAATCCTTTTGGCTGGAAAGAAATTTATGTGAAGAGGGGTTAGCATGTAACAGGCGTCTTCCCCCTTTTTGTACCTATATTTCCTTCTCTGTAAAATGAGGCTGGACCAGCAGACCTCTAAGATCCCGGCTATCTATAAAATTGTGCAATTCTCTGAAACCGTTATCTGGGATCCCAGCAAAAGAAGACAGGGGACATTGTGCAAAGCAGCTTCCTCAGCTGTCAACATTTTCCACTGGCTTTGGTCCCAGCTTCAGGGGCTAGAACAGCCTGTCTACCAACCTGATGGCTGTCTCCATTTCTTGTTTTCCTTGGCCATTGGCCTTCGGAAATGGATGGAGAAGGGCAGTTCCTCGTCAGCCCTGCTTTTACAAAATGCCATTCAGTTTCTCATTTGGGGGGTTAGCTAAAATTTCCAAAGAATGGTTCTCTCCTGCTGTAGTCTTTTTGTTCTCTTTAGAACAGAAAAGAAGTGGAAGGTCTTTTGACTTAACTTCTATCTTTCTCCCACCCCCTGTCCCCATATTCTTCCAATCATATCACTCAAAAAAATAGCTACCATTTGTATTATTTGTATTGCAAAACGCTCTATAAATATTATTTCATTTGATTCTCACAAAAAAAACAACAACATGGAAGTGGATGCTACTATTATCCTTTTTCTAAAGATGAGTAAATTCGGCAGATGAGGTAGATAGGCTAAGTGATTTGCCAAGGGTCACAAAGCTAGTGTTTGAGGTTGGATTTCGACTCAGGTCTTCTTGATTATAGATGTACTGTTCTCTCGAAATTCAACACCAGCTACAGTCAAGTGGAAAGTCCTGGGCAATAGGAGATGGGGAAGAGGGAGGAATTAAAGCTCATTTTTCTTTTTAGGGAAATTGTTTGAGCTTTCTAGTCCTTTAGTTCTGAGATCTATGAAAGAAAGGACCATTCCCAAAGAAGGGACTGGACCAAACAATCACTGAGGTCCATCTCAATTCTCAAATTCTATTTTCCCACTTTATTCTACCTATTTGTAGACATCATACATATTTTCCCACTTTATTCTACCTATTTGTAGACATCATACATATTGCCGTGATTTAACTTGAAGGCACTATTTGAACTCAGACTTGACTTAAGACTGAGGAGGAGGTCAGACACTTCTATGTTCTTATCGTAATTCTTGTCCTAATTTGGATTCGGATTCAGGGATTTATATGCTTTTAGCAACTTACCAACTACGCTTTTTCCTCTGCTCTGTGATAATAAAATGCTAACTTTGTAAAATTGCCACAATGAAGATATCCAAGACATGGAGGGAATCGTGGTTAATCAACAATCATAACTCTCCACCATAAATCCTGACTGTAGTGCCTATTTTGTGCTTTATAAAGATCATATCATGTGATCCTCAAAACAACCCTGGGAAGTAAGGGTTATTATTATTTCCATTTTAACGATGAGAAAACTGAGAAAGGCAAAGGGTAGAATGGATTTTGGGAAGGATTT